>NC_056734.1:661668975-661968975 GCF_019279795.1 Protopterus annectens
GAGTCGGTTATAGAATTTCCCTCTGAAACGGGTGTCCTGGAATCATCCGACACCATTTCTCTAGACAAAACTACTCCAGCACGTGGAGCAGCCAGGCCTCCTGCATCCATGTCCATTAAGGCATTCACAAGGGCTAAAGCTGCTAAACAGCCAAAATCTCTGCCTCCCAAGCCTATTCCTCAGGGATCCACTACAGGTTCACAGATTTTAAGTTTACCTGAGGACCTTATTTCCTTAATTAGGGGCTCTCAGCCACATCGGGACAGGGGCTCTCAACCTCCTCTAGACAAAAGGCCCAGGGTTGAGCTCACTGATCCCCAGTCCTCTGATGAGGCCTCAGATGGCTCTGCTCTATCCGACTACCAGGAGGAGGCCTTTATGGCCTATGAGGATTCTGATGCAGAGGAATCTATTCCCTCGGCCTCCCCTCATGAAGAGCTGTCCTTTGGGGAGACCCTTCACTCCATGAAAGAGCATTTCAAATGGCAGGGCCAGGAATTCTCTGATTCCAGGAAGAGATTAAGGACTTTTTTGCATTTACCTCAGCATAGACCTTTGGCTATTCCTCCTGTTTTGAATGTCATTGATGATGTGTACTCTGAGTCTAGCATAACCCCTGACTCCCTTCCTCCGGCTCCTGTCAAACCCGATAGGTACTACAGGGTCCCGGACTCCCATCATTTCCTTTACAAGGCCCATTCTGCTGATCCAGAAACTATTTCCCAGGGCCCTAAAGGGGTTGCAACTGCCACTACTAAAAATCCACTCCCCTCTGAAAGGGAGTCCAGGGCTTTAGAGAGATGGGGTAAAAAAGTGTATACTTCTTCCACTCTTTCTATGAGGGCATTAAATTGTCAATTCCATATGATACAGTACCAAGAGTATTTGTTAGATGAATTGCATAAAAAACTGTCTTCACCTGAACCCCTAGACCGCAAGTCACTTCAGGATCTGGTACACAACTCCCAACAGGTTAGTAACCATTTCTTGCAGTGTGGTTATGATGCATTGGAAGCTTCATGTAGGTCAGCAATGACAGGTGCAGTCATACGTAGGCATGCTTGGCTGAAGGAACAAACTCTGCCAGATCATGTTAAAGCAAAGCTTCTGGATGCTCCACTGGAAAAGCAAAAGTTATTTGGCTCCACTGCTCAGGAGGTCTTAAAGAAATTTGAGGAAAAGGCAAAATCTGTACAAACAGTCAAAGATTTTCTCCAGGTCCAACCGCCAAGATTCAGCAGAAATTGGCCTTCTAAGAATTGGTCCTTTCCAGACACAGAGAGATTTCAAAGAGGCAAGAACAGGCGTGCCAGAGGTAGAGGGCAAGCTAGAGGCTCCTACAGAGGATGTCAATGGCAGCCTCCTAACCAGAGAGGTAGTGCAGGACCTACAACTGCTGCAGAAGGACAGACTCCATGATTTTACCTTGACCCCGCCAACCAGGGCTCAATTGGAAGCACCTTTGGGCGGAAAGCTTTCTTTATTCTCAAAAAATTGGCACAGTATTACAAGGGACAAATGGACACTGCAAATAATAGACAAAGGATACAGGTTCCATTTTCATACATTACCAAAAAGAAAGGGCATGCCAAACCTGCCACCAAATCAAAGGGCAGAGGCTTTGAAACAAATCTCCAACCTATTGCAAATGAAAGCTATAGAAAAGGTTCCTCTATCAGAACAAGGCCAAGGTTTTTATTCCAGACTATTCCTTGTCCCAAGAAATGAAAAGCAATGGAGGCCTATTCTCGACCTGTCCACATTGAATACTTATCTCATTGTGCCAAAATTCAAAATGCTGACTCTACAGCAACTCCTTCCCATGCTGGACAAGGGGTCTTGGCTGGTAACTCTAGACCTCAAGGAAGCATACCTGCATGTCCCTATCAGACAAAGTTGCAGAAGACACCTCAGATTTCTTGCAGGTTCAGAGCATTATCAATTCTCAGCATTGCCCTTTGGCTTATCTACTGCGCCCAGAGTATTCACGAAATGCTTGGCATCAGTAATTGCACACTGCAGACTTCAGGGGATTCAAATATACCCATATCTGGACGACTGCCTCATACAAGCGGACAGCCAACAAACTTTGGTAAAACACTTGAATTATGCCATCCACCTACTACAGGCCTTGGGATACACAGTCAACATTCACAAATCAAGACTTGTTCCATCCCAAATAATAACTTTCCTGGGTGCGAAACTAGATACAACCACCCAAATGGCTTTTCTCTCAGAAGAAAAACAAAGACAACTACCGGATTATTTCGAAAATCTGACAAAACAAACTCAGCAGACTGCAAGGAATATCCTGTAGGCCCTGGGTTACATGTCATCTTGCATTCTTCTGATTCCACAAGCAAGGCTGCATATGAGGAAACTACAATGGTACCTAAGGAGTCTATGGTCTCAGCACAGTCACAGCCTAAAAGCTTTGATACCACTCATTCCATGCCTTCAAAAGGAATTTCTGTGGTGGGCTCAAGCAAGCCAGTCAAACAGGGATCTGCCCTTCAGCAAACCAACAACCAGCCAAACCATTACAACGGACGCTTCAGACCATGGATGGGGAGCACACATGGAGCGCAGATGCATTCAAGGACTATGGTCACAGAAAGAACTGCGCATGCACATAAACCAAAAGGAAATGCTGGCAGTGATACATGCAATCGAGGCCTTCAAACACTTTCTGCATCAAGGCCACCTGCTAATAAGGACAGACAATACCACAGTTATGTGGTACATAAACAAGCAAGGAGGTACCCATTCCTACCCTCTTTGCAGGCTGGCAATGAATCTTTGGGAACTTTCCCTAAAACTCAACATACAGCTGCGATCCCAGTTTGTGCCAGGAAAAGACAATATACTGGCGGACAGCCTAAGCAGAAATATCATGGATCCACACGAATGGATGCTGCACCCAGACATCTTCCTTCAGATAACACAATCATGGGGGAGGCCGGACATAGATCTTTTTGCCTCCCACCACAACCATCAGCTGAAGAAATTCTGCTCAAGGACATACCACCCACAAGCATGGAAAGTGGATGCCCTCTCTTTCAGCTGGAAGACTCTAACAGTGTATGCGTTTCCACCTCTTCCATTAATGACCAAGGTCTTACTGAAGATCAGGACAGAGCAGCCAAAAGTGATTCTGATAGCTCCGGACTGGCCAAGACAGCACTGGTACCCACTGTTAAAGAGCATGTCACGCACGAAACCATGGCCTCTACCACAATGGCCACTTCTTCTGACACAGCACAATTACAAAACTCTGCACTCCAGCCTGAAAATCTTGCAGCTGACAGCCTGGAGAATACCTTGACTCCTCACCAGGGTAAGCTATCCAAGAGAGTGAAGGATATCATCATGGAGGCTCGCCGGCCTTCCACAAGAAAGGCATATTCAGTAAAATGGAAAAGATTTCGCACTTGGAGCACCACAAAGGGCCTAGATGCGACAGTGATGAACATGGCACATATCCTGGAATACTTAGCAGAAATGCTCCACAATGGCCTTTCTTACTCTTCCATAAAAATTCATGCTTCAGCAATTTCAGCAGAATACAATACTGATCCACCTGTCTTCTCTCATCCTCTCCTAAGACAGTTTCTAAGAGGAATTAAAAACATCAATCCTCCAAGGAAGCCACCAGTGCCTACAAGGGACCTTAACTTCATGTTGGAAAAATTAACTCTGCCTCCCTTTGAACCAGCAGCATCTTCAGAACTACAGTTCCTGTCTTGGAAGACTGCCTTCCTTCTGGCCATAACCTCAGCAAGAAGAGTATCTGAGCTGCAGGCCCTCATGGCAGTACAGCCATTTCTTATCTTTCATCAGGACAGAGTCTCATTGAGAACCAATCCTTCATTCATGCCAAAGGTGGTATCCAGGGTTTCATTGAACCAAGCTATTCACCTGCCTACCTTCTTTCCAAATCCACAAAACAAAGGGGAGAAACTTCTGCATACCCTGGACATTCACAGGCAGTTGCGCTACTACTTAGACAGAACTAAGACTTAGAGAAAAACTGACCAGCTGTTTGTAGCATATGCTGCTGGTGTACAAGGAAAAGCAATTTCCAAACAGACAATTTCAAAATGGATAGGGAATTGCATTCGATTCTGTTACTCTTTTCATGGCAAAACTGTGCCAGCTAACATCAGACCTCATTCCACCAGAGCCACAGCCACCTCCACAGCCTTCTTAAGAGGGGTGGTTACCAAGGACATTTTAGAAGCTGCTACATGGAGCTCCGTGCATACATTTTCCAAGCATTACAACTTACCTTTATATTCCAGATCCAGAGCAGGCTTTGCTACGGCAGTCCTGCAGGGCATTTTAGCTACACCATCCTTTTCTTAGATCCTACCACCCCCAGATTGGCTATGGTATTCTACCCATATGTAAGGACTGCAGATGCATCCTTGAAGGACATAGTACAGTTTTGTACCTACCATAAATGTAGATGTCCGATAGGTATGCATCTGCAGTCAGCTTTTCCCTCCCTCCTTCCCCTCTGTGGGATTCCTTGGGTGCTTATCCCTCTCATAGCTAGCTGGGGTTATCTATTATGGTGTATTTGTTTTATATTTCTGTGCATGTTTGAAATTTATTGCATTTCTCCAAATTTAGCCTTCCTTAGAGGGCACCTGGCATCTGGGGCAAGAAAAACTGAGGAAGATGGCGTCGGCTGACACTTTTGTACCCCAGGTGCTGTGACGTCGGGGAAAGGGCGACATCAGCCGACGCCGGACCCAGACTTTGGAATCCGCCGATCAAGGGCTGCCTGAGGCAGGACAACCCATATGTAAGGACTGCAGATGCATACCTATCGGACATCTACATTTATGGTAGGTACAAAACTGTACTTTTTGACATATCATATCCTATGCAGTATATCTATCATTTTGACTGTGAAGTGCTCTATGTGCTGCATGGAGGTGGCAGTTTTCCAACTGCCAAATTAATTTAGAAACAAAACTTTCTAATCATCTGTGATGCTTTGTTTGAAAACATTTCAAATATTATATTGCTGCACTTGACTTGTACTGTGCTTTGCACTTCCAGTTTCGCATACGTTAGTGTTTTGCACATTTTGCCCTCTTGTCAAATGCCAAGAAACACATTTTGCTGAAGAAAGGTTGCGAAGTATGTTAGAATTTAAGTTACTCATTGGAACCTGTTGACAGTACCTTCCTTAGGTTTGTTTCTAGAAATTTGAGTATTGCACCATCCTTGAATTTGTTTTTAGTAATTTTAAGGTCATTGAAGAGCACAATTTAAGCAAACGCAAAAAGTCTGTAGTGGAATTTGAGTGGTACCATCCCATGAGAGTCAAAGCCCCTCACACTCTGAGAGAACTTAATCCCCTGCACCTCTTTTACTTTTACAGTCACTTCTGTGGTCACTACAACTGATGCAAAGTGAAATTTCACTCTGGTGATCTTCATTGAATAAAGTGCATGTTTACACTTGGCAAGAGTTGCTAAGTGACTCTCACAGCAAGATTGTACTGTAAGTTTTGACTGATCTGATGTCTCAGGAACACAAACCATTTTAGAACAGAACAAATCTGTACGTACCACCTGTGCTCCTCCTCCTTGAATTTTGATAACCTTTTCAAAGTTGATATGGAAACCACTGTGGCTGGTTTTGTGAAGTCTGGATAAGTAAGGCGACACCAGCTAGACTGTCATTACCTGCAGCTTTCTGTGCAGGAATTATAGAGAAGTCCTTTAGACCTGCAGTGTGTTCAGGTGTTTACTTGGCAGTTAGCAAGATAATTGATTTTGAGTGTTATCCTGAAGTTTGAGTTATTGTTCAGGGGCTGTCAGACCAGTCTGACTTTCCTGGTAAACAAATACAAATAAATAATTTAGATATAGAGGTGTCCAGCTGCCGAGGAATAGAACTGTCTTTTTGGGGGGTACTATGTGGCTTGTCAGTTTTACGTGTCATTTGCAGGAGTTTATGTATTTTATAGTGTAGCGCAGAGGTTAATGAATTGTGTGTAGACTGCATCATGTAGACTTTGAATTTGTTTCTCCACCTCTTCCATTTAGATGCATCTCTTAGCAAGTCACTTAACCTGCCTAAAGTTCCCAAGTTTATGTCTAATACAGGCATATGTGTTTAGTAGATGTTATTCAGTTAGTGGAGTGTGAGAAGAAAAGTACATTCTGGACTAACTCCTGATTCATAGTTTTTCATAACAGTGGCAGTGCCTGCTGTAAATTTATAGACAAGTTTCCGTTCATCTTCTGGCAGTCAGGTGACTGAAACAGATGTGGTCTTTGTGATCATTACTGTATACTCGCTCGTGTAGTCTCTGTATTCTCTGGACATTTTTTTTTGTCTGTGTACTGTTTTTGGTGCTATCCAGCTATGGAATCTCATGTTAAAAGATGAAAGAGCTTTCTCATTTTAACATTCAAAAATAATGTCCATTCTTTTAGTTCGCCATTTCACTGTTTCATATGTTCCATTATTTTTATTTATGTATTATTTTTTATTATAAAAGATATGTATAAAAGGACAGAAAACAGAACAGAAAACATTGCATTGTGTAGTGTTCTGTTACATAGCTACTCCTAGGTACCAAAATAGTTTTAATGGTTTTCCTTTTCATTCAGGTTAATTATAGATAAGATTATGCAGACTATGGGATTAAGAAGAGATCCTCGGAGGCAACTACTAAATCCTGCTTGGAGTTCTTTTCTGTAGATGTAAGCAGTTTTTGTTTTTGCTGATAACAAGGATTTCCAAGGAATTAAAAGCCAGGTTTAATTAACTGTATAAAGCTGCTTAAGTATCTAATAAGGGAATCATGGAACTTAAATGCCTGTTTGAAATTGGAAGAAACAACTGAGTGCACCTATTTGCAATGAGTCTGGGTTTCTCCTGTAATTGAAAACTATGTTTACATGAAAATACTCAGTCAAGTAAACTTTTAAAACTCCATAATGAGTAGTTTGCTGTTGAACTTCCATGTAGGTATAAATTGTCTTTTAAAGGAGTGTTCTCTCCAAATATTAAAGTACTGCTTCTTATTTTTAACTTTGTAAAAGAAAAAATAAATCCTTTGCATATCTGCCTCACTGGCTTTGTGATTTAAAGGGATAAAATCCTGATTTATAACCCAAGTCACCAGGTCATGTGGCACTGTTAGCTGCTGAGGTCCTCGAGAATTAGCCTGTGCAGGAGTGGGAATGTGTGGTTGATGATGCTGGTCACACTGCAGGAGCAGCACTTTTGGGACTGACTCCAGAAATACTGTCCATGTAAAAGGCAGTACATGGTGTGAGCAGGTTTTACAAGAAATATGTAAAGAAAACATTTCAAATTTAGAAGGAACATAAGGATGTCAGCCCATTGGACTATATCAGGGAAGGGCCAGTAAGCTGGACAAGGGGATAAGAACTAGACGGTAGTATAAAGAAAAGCTGAAGACACAGGATATGTTTGTTTTTATTTTGATAAAAAGAAGCTGCAGGGCAGTAAGGTATTAACTGCCAAGTCTCCTGTTAAACTGGTTAGAACTGAAGGTATGACTTTGCTAAGAATGGTACTAAGCCTAGAAATGTTCCCACCTCAGAATCAGACAGTCTTTTAAGTGCTACTCCATACTTGCACTAGAGATTGACTGTGAAAAGTTGGATTCCTTTTTGAAAGTCCAGCAAATTTTCTTTTGCCTTAATCCCTTGTGGTATCAGGGCAGATAGAAGCAATGAATCACTTCCTACTGTTTCAGCAAATTCTTTTCAGTTTTGCTCACTAACCCATATCTGTTTAATGATTCTTAGGAGGCTGGTGTGGAATCACCAGATATCAGTTCTGATGTCAGCAGATGCATATTCTTTGGTATCTGTGCAAGGACCATAGTATTTGAGGTTGTCTTTGTGTTGACTTTGTTGACAATCTCAACAGCCTTGAGGGTGATGTTGTTGACATCTCTAGAGCCTCTGACCTTAGGGTGGAGTAGACTCTTTGGTCTTTGAACTCCTCACAGATTTTATGATTATCAGTGCCAGTATCGTTGGGTCCAAGCTCCAACTTTCTGGGTCAAGGCTCTTGATGTCAGACTCGTGTTGGTAGGTGTGTCAGGTCCTGTACTAGGTGGTTTGAGCTGGATATGACACTGACTCACTTGATATCAGCCTCTGCTGCCTTTCATCTTTAGCTGCAGGGGTCTGTATCCATGATCTTTGAGTGCTGTATCAGTGCCTGTGTTGGCACTCTCAGTGCAAACTGTTCTGCATATGCCAGATACTTCTACTTGGACCTTTAGCTGTACTCTTTGCAGTCAACAGGAAAGACGATTAAAGAACGTTTTGCAACGCTGTTTTCATATCTGTAGATTGGTTCAAGCTTCATCATCCTTGGACCTTTACCCTTTTATGGCTGGTCAGAAGCACACTTGCAAATCAAATAAAGTGCACTCTTGGAGAACCACACCCAAATGTCAAGGAAAAAGAGGGAATATATTCCACCATCCCTCCAAGATGGTCCCAAGTTTGGGGAAGTATTTGGAGAGACAGAGAGGGGGATGTTCTTCAGACCATACAACCTCTCCACAAAGGATCCTACATGAAGATTTCTGAGTCCTGCAATCTTGGGTGGTATGTCAAGCAGACAAAATGGTTCAACTGGTAGTCTAGTCTACATGGGAAAACACTGATGTTCTGATGCCTCCCTTGAGGAGAGCAGACAGGGTCCTCTGGCCTCACAAAGCCTAGTCATGCTGTATTGAGTCTTTTGACATCATTGCGTTACTGTTGTAGATACCCTTTAAAAGGCTCTGACACAGCATAGTCCAACTGCCCATCTACAGTTGTGGAATTTGTGGATTTGGGTAGATTTGGGAAGTACAACTACATGTCCTTGATGTTTTCTCTGAGGTAAAAAATGCCTTTCTTGTACTTTTAAATTTCAACTTAAGCTGGTTGATGAAATGAACCACTCACTTGATGTCATGGCCAGATAGACAGCATAAACTCAAACAGAGTCACAGATGGCAAGTATGTTAATTACTTACCAGCTCCACTCTGACTTATTTGCAAGTATTTCAACTAATGGGTGTGGCTCGGACAGCAAATACTGGTATTGCTGTTTGTCAGCACACTTGCGTGTACTCATTTGACCTGTTTAGAGAAACAAAGGCAGCCTCTACAAGTCCTGCATCTGATAAATCGACTGTGACCCAAATTTTAAAGCTTACCTGGAGAATTTGGGAGAGTAATAGTTCCAGACTCTACTACACACCTCATCTGTGAAACGGTGAGTCCACATGAGTCCTGGTTTCAGAATTGCTAGCACTCATGAAATAACCAGTGACATGGTAGGAACCAACATGCCTGTGTTAACTTTGTGGTCACCACTGCAGAGGCAGGGACACTTGGCAGCAGCAGTGGTGTAACTGTTGTTCTCCATCGAATTTAGGGGCAGTCTAATCCCTGGGACCTTGCCTGACCCACTGAATGTAATGAGGGATCATCTGTCCCTCCACATGCACGCTTGGCTGGCCGTCATGCAGAAGAAATTGATAAGGATAGTGATGGACAGAGGTTGTTCCATTCCTTTCCATACTTATCCTTATCCCCAGTCTCCCCTTGACAGAAGTTCACACCTTCAAAAGAGTGTGGTAGGAAAAAAGGTCGTAAACCTTATAAACAAAACCGCCATTCAAGAGGCCCCATCAGACAAGAGAGGATTATGTTATTGCTACATGTTCTTGTTTGTTACCCAGAAGACAAAGCACCTCAGGCCTATAAGCAATTTTTTAAATGGCCTAAATAAATTCATTCCCAATGAACACTTTCAGATGGTCATGGTCTATTCCATTCTATCCGTGTTTCCATTTGTCATTGTGAAGGCTGCCAGCCCAGCTAGCTGGAATTTTGTAAATAATTCTATATCATTTGGGAATAGTAATATGATTTGTATGCTAGTCTTACAAATGTAAGTAATTGTATGTTATATGCTGAGCTTCAAGAATGTAACTACAGTGTACCCTACTGGAAAAGAACAGAGTTAACTTGTAAACTGCAAGAAAATAAATGAATTGTTTACGATGGAGTTTATCTCAGCTAGGAGACCATGTCTGCAGCTAGAAATTCTTTCTATTGAGCACCACAGTGGGGTTAGATAGGCTCTCAAGACAGGGAATGGGGTAAGGTATACCCAGATAAGCTAAATCCTCTCAAGCAACGTTTCTCAAGGGTCACTTGAAAAACTGACTTGAGATTTCGGGGGGGGGGGGGGTTGTGAAGGCTGCCAGCCCAGCTAACTGGAATTTTGTAAATAATTCTATATCATTTGTGAATAGTAATGTGATTTGTATGCTTATCTTACAAATGTAACTAAACTATATGTTATGTGCTGAGCTTCAGGAATGTAACCACAGTGTACCCTTTTGGAAAAGAACAGAGTTAACTTGCAAACTCTAAGAAAATAAGTGAATTGTTTATGATGTTGTGTATCTCATCTAGGAGACAGAATCTCTGCAGCTAGAAATTCTTTCTGTTGTCTGGAAACAGAAATAATTACAGGTTTCACAGATAAATGTGTAACTGTTTTAAGACTTCCAGTTCCAGGCAAGCTTCTGAAAGAAGTATTTTTTACACAGAGGTGACCGAGAATGATGTAATCTGAGTTAACCCAGCAGAAATGTTTGATAGTAATTTAAGAACTATCTCAGAGAGCGAGTCTGAGCATTTTGTATTTGTCTTTGGACCTAGAAACATTCTCTCATCAGCACTTCTCATCTGTATTTGCCTGGCTCTGTAAGTAAATCATTTAGGGCATAGCATATCTTAGGTAAAGACAGGAATACAGCAAGATTAGTTTAGTTGTTTTCTGTATTTATGTGAGACTGTCCTGCAATGCTTCTTCTGCCAGGTCAGTGGCTACCTCTTAGACCTTTTTCAAAAATGCATTCAAAGACAATGTGCGGCAACAACATAATACATTTTAATACACTACATGCAATATGTGATTTACAAATTTAAGTCTTCCTTTGGAGCCATTGTTGTCAGGGGTGTGTTTCCACAAAGGTGACTGCCCAGGAGGATAAGGTTGGGACTGTGTCCTATTTTTGATTAGGATGGACTTCCTCAGACCAGAAAAGAAAGTCATATACTTAACAACAGTAGATCTAAATGAGCAGGGTCATACTCCTCAACATACTCGCTCTCCCTTCACCTGCCTTACTGATGACATTGTGTAGAGATCCTACTTGTTTTATTTTTTTTTCTGCTCTGCCTTTTGGAGAGTAAGCTCTTTTTCAAAGCTTTATGGAAAAATGCACCCATAATCAACTCCTGAACCATCTTATCCATAATAATCATATAGCCAACACCCAACATGAATTTAGACCATTCCATAGTACAACCCCAGCCCTCTTCTCCTTCTCTAATGTCATTAACCAACACCGAAACAATAATAAACTTTCCTCTGCTATCTTTCTCGATCTTTCGAAAACCTTTGATATGGTAAACCACAAAATACTGATAAACACTTTGAAATCCAGCTCCCTAGAGGACCAGGCCATCCATTGGTTTCAATCCTATCTCAGTGGTAGACAGGCTGTCCTATGGCAGAGCAAACTATCCACCCTTTTACTCATCACCCTCGGAGTACCCCAAGGCTCCATACTAGGTCCACTATTATTTTTCATTTTCATCAATGATTTGTATAAGGTCCTCCCAAATGCAGCATGCATTCAATATGCAGATGACTCCACTTTAGTATGCTCTGGCACTTCACCTACAGAGTTGCAGATTCTATCTCAAAATACTTTTAACACAAGTTGAAAATTGGCTCTTTAACTATCGTCTCATGTTAAATCCTAATAAAACCAAACTGCTGCTTTTCTCCCCCACTCACAGGTCTACCCCTACGACCTTTACATTAAAATCCAACAACCGCACCATTATTTCCCCAGATTCCTCAACCAAACTCTTACGAGTTATAATAGATAATCGTCTTGAGTTTGATCCGCATATCAATAAAACTATTAAAACAGTTAATAAAAAAACTTGGCTCACTGTATAGGATCAAGCCCTTCCTAACGCTATTAGCCAGAACTATTTTTGCTCGTACACATCTACTCTCCACCCTCCTCTATGCTTCCCCTCTATTTACAAACCTCAGCAAACCTGACCTTAATAAATTTTCTAGCAACTGTAATCACATTGCTAGATTTGCTACCGATGCAGCCTACAGAACTCATCACTGTCATATCCTAAATCTACTAGGATGGCTTGAACTGCCTCACCTACTTTAGGTTAACCAACTAATAGTTGCACACAAGATCCTCTACCAACCAGATAATACACCTGTACTTAAAAACCTCATCACCCCCTACAGTAACGTTCGTGCACTTCATTCATCTAAAAGACTACTAGTTCAAACTCTCAAATCCAGCAACACAGCCGGAGAAGCTCTATTTGCTAACTCTGTCGGCAAGACTTGGAATTTTCTTCCTGCTAATCTTACATCTGAACTCTCTCTACCTCAGTTCAAGAAAAGTCTGATTCAGTATTTTAAAAAATGATGGCCTTGTCCTTGTCCTAATCCAGACTTGACTCTAACCATCACTCGTGCACATGGAGGACCTCTGCCTACACTTTGTTTCTTAACTTATATATCCTATGATCTCCTTGGATCTACTACCAGGTTAGCCTACTAGGCATTCAATACCCTATCATTCTTAAAAAGGCTGTCTGGAATTTTCAGTCTGGGTAAAAATTTAATAATTTGTTTGTGTATATCTGTTTGTTACATCTGTGTACAAATCTTTTTATTTGTGTTTATTTTGTGTTTTTTAAACTGTAAAAATGTAACCAGTTTGAGTGTGTTTTTTGGAGCTTTTCTCCCTGGGCCTCTGCTGAAAATGGACATGTATCCAGTCGGACTATCCCAGTAAACAAATGGTAAATTTATACCTAATAGAAGGAGTTGCTAGTAGCTTGGGAAAGTTTCAGATACTGAGCTGCAGAATCTAAAGGCATTTGACATAATTCTGAGGATGGATCTCCTCATCCAAGTCTAACATTATGTTAGGGGCATAACCTTTGTTTAATATATTTAAGGTAGATGTGCATATTCATGTATTCCTTCTCCTGCAGTTTTTCTGCCTGGCACTTTAACATCATGCAGGGGTAGAAGCTGAGAATTTTGGTATACTGCTCAAAAATGATTATACACCTTGCTCTGCATACTGTGCTAATTTGTTTTTAACTCCTGTAAAGTTAACTTATTCTTCTAGCCAGTTTTAAATAGATTTTAGAATTTGTGTATTCGGAAATGATTGTTGCACGTCTGCCTTTGGTCATGTCACAAAAAAGTCCTCGAACCACTCTACCTGTCTAACAGTTAAACACATTTCTGGGACTCTCAAGGAAACTCTCTAATTTAATTTAAGTGGGGAATGCGGTTCACTGAACAGATTCTAGGAAGCTTGGAGTAGATGCAGTGAAGGTGGGAGAGAGACAGCTTAAAATGTTGGGCAGACCCGATCACCATTTTTTTTCCATATTCTTATTTTTAATATGCAGCCCTTCCCCATCTGCTGTTTTCCGAGTTACCTTCTTTTGTTTTCAGATTTTTTGTTTTTATTGTGGAATTGTAAAACTCTCAGCGTCTATCTCATAATTCAATTTACTTTTCATTGTAGATATCAGAATATCATCCTAGTTTTGTGTTCATTTATTTGTTTTAAGGTTGTTGGACCATGCTTCAAGGGTCCATTTTCAGCCATGATTTGCTTTCATATACAAAGCAAATTACAATACAGACCAAAAAAGTGTCAGGAGTAGCTTTGTAGGTATGTGTTGTACATAACTGAAACTAATAATTCTGCATAGTGAGTTATGACTTTAACAGAGGAGAGTTAGGCTAGCATAAGGTTGTGTGTTGCCATACTTTTTATTGTAGACACTTTAACTGCTATACTTCTATTTAAAAGGTTTAATCTGGCATTTGGAAAGTTCTGCTGTGTGCAATCAGCCAGTTGCACAGCACTGCATGTACACTTGAAGTTCTGTTTGAGATGTTTTGTTACATTGTGTAGGTTGTTGTTTTTTTATTACACCTAGTACAGCATGGATTATGACTACACTGAGGACTAGGAAGGTTTTTCTGTTTAGGTGATTTTGGGAAAATTGATCTCTGTAGGGCTAACCTGCAGACAGATTTGAAAATAAGTATGTTAGTGCACTTTTTTAAAGCATTTTGGTTGAGCTATAATTGAGGATAGGAGCATTGTTGTAAAATTTTTGAGCAGTGCTGGAGAAGGCCTCCTGTATGATTTTTAGATGATGTGACTGTAGCTCTAGAGTATTTATACAGTGACATTTGATTACCAGGAAAGTACGTCTGGGTAGGTGCCCATTTTCAGCAGAGGCCCCGGGGAGAAAAGTTCCACAGTATTAAAAAAAAAAAAAAAATTTAAGAGTAGTAATTTTACAGTCTTCAAAAATAATGTAAAACCTCAGATTAAATAATTTTACCAAGTTAGAAATAATGTGAAGGCATTGGTTAAGAATACATACAACTTCTATTACACTGATTTAATATTTAGAGAAGTTTTAGACAGTTTATAGAGAAATTACATGTAAGTTGGTGTAATATAAACAGGAATTGCAATATGAAATGAAAAAAACAGGGTTATTACATATTTAGAAATAGTCGGGAGAGAAATTGATTGAAGTAAGGAAGTGAGTGAAGAAAGGTGAGTAAGGAAGTGTGATGTGTGAGCAGTTACTTGTTCACGTTTAGGGATATAGTTTATCCAGGTAATAGATGATGGAGTAGTGATGAATATTTCTGGGTTAAACTTGGACAGGTTGCATGTTTCATAAAACAGTTGTTTGAGTGGATGTGTGAGATGTGTGGTTGTATAGATTGGGAAATAGTCACTGAGAAAGTTTGACATTGTACCTGTGGTGGTAAATTTGCTAGGGTGTTATAGTAGGATCCAGTCTAATATGGAATTTGATGCATTGCTGTAATGTGTTGAGCTGTTAATTAGTTTTGTGAAAACTTATAAGTTCATGTTAGGTGTAGATGAGTTAGAGGTTATGTCCAACCAATTGATATCGCTATCGCCTAGTAGTAGCTTTTTCTTGTGCAATTGTAATGAATATCCAATGTGTAAGATGTCTTCCAGTGTAGTTGTATTGCCAGAAGGAATGTAGAGGAGAGTAATACATATTTATATTTGTTTATTTTTAGGAACTTATTAAGAAGCTGTGATGAATTAGCATACAAAATATTGCATGCTTAACTATAAGAATCAATCAGAAGAGGTTAGAAAGGACTGGAAAGAGAGACTGGATAAATAATTCATGAAGAAACGATGAGGGGGATATATACATGGCTCCCAAATATGCAACAAACTGTAGAAGATGTAGGATTTTTGCTTAGAAGTGTTTTACGTAGTTATTTTTATACCCCAAGTAGACTCCAATGAACTTTTCCTCAGGTAGACAGCTACCCCAAGTAGACTCCAAAGAACTTTTCCTCTGGTAGACAGCAAATGTAGGTATGATGGGGAAGAATGAGGTAGCTGGGAACACTTTTTTTTTTTTCTGGGAGTGTAATGAGTAGGCAGACATTAAAGATTCCCACCAGATTACTCTGTCAGAGATACTGGACAGGCAATTCATGTATATTAGGACATTATTTTTTGATCTGAGATACAGAATTGGAAGTGCTTAGATGTAATAAGGCCTTGATGAGTCTAGTTATGGTGGCTGCCAAAAAAGCGATTACTAGAAAATGGAAATCAAAGTCTAAACCAACTTTACTAAAAGTAGTGAATATAGTAACAGATACAACTGGAACTGGGATCTTTAGAAAAGGGGTAGAAGCAAAATACATAGGAATAAATGGGAATTGTGGAACAATACATGCAGAGGAGGAACAAGGTTTAAAAGAAGGCAAGATTTGAATGAGCTATGTAATGTTTGACTGACAATGACTGCATAGATTATAAGTGTATACAGTTTGCAACTACAATTATATCAGTATGGTTTGTGGTGTATAATGTTTGCAGCTGAAGTTATGTCGATATAGTTTTTCATTTATGTAAATGTATGATAGCCTGTGCCATAAATTATTTAATAAAGATGTTTCTTGTTTAAAAAAAAAAAAGCTCTGAATTGAATTTTGGTTTTGGTTTCTTGTAGATGGAAGTATGATAGTTGTTGAGAAATATTAAAGCAGTGCCAGCACCTTTCCTCTTTGTACGGTCATTATGGATGATATTATAGCCAGGAGATGTAAGTTCAGTGTAGTTTATGCTGGGTTTAAGCCAAGTTTCAGTTATAGCAAGAATTATCAGGCTTGTGTTGGGTCAGTATGTTTCTAATATTTATGGTGGCAAAAGTTAGATTAACTGGGTTGGGGGTTGATCACTGCGAGGTTACAGTAGTGTGTGGAAGAGAATTGTCTTGATGTTGGTAGTGATAGATCAGGCCAGGATTAAGGTGAATTTATCCTTCTAGGAGGATTATAGTATATTGGGGTATTACTGATTCTTTTTTATGGAGAGTATTTTTCCTCTTTAACTCCATTTCAACTCAAATCACAATAATCTGTCTATATTTGGGGTAAAGATGAGGGGCATCATTAAATAGGTTTGGTGCAAAGTGAGGAGAATTTAGGGAAGAAGAATGGATAGGTGGCTGGGACAGAGTTGGAGAGATGGTGAGAGCCATTAGTGAGTCATGGTAGGATGAAAGATGGCTCAGGAGGAGGAGAAGAATGGAAGAAAAGTAAAGGGATCTGAATTTTATTGATGGCAGGTAGTGGAAAAAGTACAAATCAAGAAGGAAGCAAAAAGTTGCAGGGCTGTAGGATATTTAGTGGTGGTGGAGTATGAAAGCTGATAAGAAGGTAGGTAGGAAGAAGTATTTACTAGGAAGAGAAAATCAGGTTATCCTGGCAACTCATCTTCTGTTTCTGAAGTAGTTGAAGTAGAGAGGTTTGAAAAGATAAATTATAAGGATGTAGTTAAGACAGGAAGTAGTAATGGTTTATTTCGGGAAATAGATGGGTACTGTTGGGGAGGGGGTTTGAGTATGAATGGATATAGTGCAAAGCAGTATGGGAGGGAGAGGTTGTTTGGAATGATTCTAATTGGAAGTTGGTAAATAGGAAAATACAAACCGGAGTGTTTATATGATAGTATTAAGGTTGGGGAGAGTTAGGGAATATGTGTCGCAGGTGAAATGTGTATATGGAAAGAATAATGGGTAGACTGAGGGAACGGCTAAGGAAGCATAGCAGGCATCCCACCCTCAGGTCAATTATTACAAAGAGAAGACAGTTTTTATAGTCAGTACAAAGCAATTAACAAAGAGGTACAAAATAGAACAATTTTCTTTCATTTACTGAATGCAGAAGTCTGGAAGTTAAGGAGAGTAAGTAACTGGCATATTCAGTGTAATCTATTGGTCAAGAGAAGGGACAGTAGCCAACTTAGGAAGTGGTCCTTAGAGTGCATGGGGTACTCCTTTTAGGGGGAATGTCACAACCACTTTTGAGCACAGGGCAGTTACATATTTAGCTAGTTAAAATTAATACACATTAACGTTCTTCATGTTAAACTTGCTTACATTGCACAATGACTGTTTTCTGTGAAAATTAGTTGTGCTATGTGGCAGCACTCCTGCAATATATGGGTCAGGATTGGATGTAGTGACCACAGGCTATTGCACAATGACAAAATTCTTAGTGAAAACATTTGGAAGTTAGCTGTGATGGTACTGATGTCCTAAGTGCTCTGATCTGGTATATTTTGATAGTAATAACAGTGCTGCGGCAGTCATTTTTGGGCAGTAATTTATATACAAGTGTTACTGTAAAGTTAATGTATAGATAACTGTTGCTATCGTAAAGTAATTTGAAGTTTTACTGAAAGGGTGTGCACTTTTTCGTACTTCTCTGGTGCTCACTTTTCTTGTCCCAGGAAGTACTGCCGTTACTTAAAACAAGTTTACTTCTATACTTAACAAGTTTTGAACATGCTTGGCAACTGTATGAAGACAAACTTCCATCCCAGTGGGATGAGGATGTTTCTTTTTCTTTATCAGTATGTACTTTCTCTTAAACAGCTGGTATACATGTACCTTATGTAATCCTCTTTGTTGCATTCTGGAAGTATCGACTCACAAACCACGCAGGGAGAAGTCTTGAGGGCTTTTATATACCGGTGTCTGTTTTTTAAACAGGTTTCTTCACAACATAGACATAAACCTCTACTTTGCTAGTGATCACTCCTCCCTGTCCTTTCATCCAGGTGTAGTTCTCAACCCTTCACTTAATGATTCTGTAGACCCAGATCATATATTGTCTTTCATTTAACCCCTCTACAACTGCACATATTCAGTACTCTCTGATTCTGTCTTAATGTTCCATTCCCTCACCCTTTGATCAGGTTAGTCATAGTCTATAATGGGTTTTCACTCAAAGTTCTTGACTTGCCTCAAAGTTGTTTGATCTTAGAATAGATTTATTACCTGTGGGGTGGAGATGGTTTGAGGGACTTGTCCCACAATTCATCCAGCATTATAGAGTTAAACCTTATTTGGTGGAAAAGCCTTCAGCAATTGGAATTTGCTTAAAAATTAATTTGGTTGATATACTGTACTCATGTTGTAAAGAGCTGGTTCCTGTCCTTGTGGAACTTTCCTTGCAGAAGAACTCATCAGTATCCAGAACACTGCTGTCCACTACAGTTCAGGAAGTGTACCACCTTTCTGGTCTGTCAGGTTAGGTTTCGCCCTTTACAATTACTTGTTGGCCTTCATTAAGGAAAACTGTTGGAAGAGGTTGCTAGAGTCTAGGGATACCGCATCCAACAGGTTCCTTCTGCCATTATCCATACGTAATATTTAAGAAGTTTTTCTCTGAATCTGTACTGCCTAAGAATCGACTCACCTTTAGCCTTCACAGTGGTATGAATGAGTCCTTAAGGAGTGTTTCCACTAAATTTGCCAGGGTCAAGTTGTAGATGTTCATCGTGCATACAGCTGCAGTCATAACAGATGGGTTATCCTGCCGTCAGGCGGGTCCTCGGTCGGCCGAATTCCAAAGTCTAGGTCCGGCGTTGGATGTTGTCGCTTCTTCCCTGACGTCAGTGTGGCAGGGGTATAAAAGAACCAGCGAATGCCATTTTCTTCGGTCTTTCTTGCCGCGCGGTGCCCGAAGCAGAAGCAGTTCGCAAGTGCCGGTCGGCCAGCTCCTGAGATTACGAATATTTTTCAACCGAAGTCTTCTTGAAAGCTAAGTACCTCGTTGGGGAAACTTTTCTTGCCTCAGACCGATGTCAGACAAAGTTAATAACTGCATTTCGTGTGGGAAGCAAATACCGCATAAGGATTTCCATTCCTTCTGCATTCCTTGCTTAGGCCCAGACCACGACGTCTCGGCCTGTCGTTTTTGTGCTAGATTCAACAAATGCACTATTAAGCATCGGGCGGAGTTCGCCCAACACTATTTTGGTAAAAAATTTAATTACATTATGTCGTCAGATACTCCGACTCCAGTTTTGAGTAAAAGACGCAAAGATAAGGACTGACATATGAGGTCCGTGACTTCTACTGACACCACGCTAAAGCTGGCTGCAGGTGCTCCGGTTCTCAGCGAGGCGCCTACGCAGCCCCTGAGTACCGATGACACTTGTGTAGAGGTGTCTTCTTTGCCTGAGGTTGCAGGCTCCTCTGCCCTCACCCTGACTACAGATATCGATGCCACTTTTGGCAGGGAAACTCAGAGTTTAGACAGGCCTGCCACCTCTCAAGGTGTTTTCAGGCCTTCTTCTTCTTTTTCCATTAAGGCTTTCACAAAATCTAAAGCAGCCATGAAAACTAAAAGACAAGCTCCACAGAGCCCCTCTCAAGGCCCCATGCCTAAAAAAACAGATGCTCAAAATGGCTGAGGATTTGATTACTCTTATCAGGGGTTCTCAACCCCCCTCGGACAAAAGGCCCAGATTGGAGGAAGACCTCCCTTCCTCGGACCAGGCCTCCATTACCTCAGAACATTCTGAAGACCAGGAATATTCATACTCCCCTTTTGAAGATTCTGATGCGGAGGAGTCCATTTCCTCTGTCTCCCTCCCTGAGGACTATTCTTTTGGGGAAACCTTGCATACTTTGAGGGAACACTTCCACTGGCAAGGCCAAGATTACTCAGATTCCAGGAAAAGGCTCGGGGATTTTCTCTTGCTTCCTCCGCACAGGCCTCTGGCTATCCCTCCCGTCTTAGACATACTAGATGATGTGTATTCAGAGGCCAGCCTTAACCCAGATTCTTTACCACCAGCTCCTGTTAAGCCTGACAGGTATTACCGGGTTCCTGATTCACACCAATTCCTATACAAAAGCCATGCTGCTGACCCAGAAACTATTTCACATGGTCCCAAGGGAATTAAGGCCTCTGCTGCCAAAAATCCATTACCTTCAGAGAGAGATTCCAAAGCTTTAGAAAGATGGGGGGAAAAAGGTATACACCTCGGCCACTTTAACCATGAGGGCATTAAACTGTCAGTTCCATATGTTAAAGTATCAGCAGTTTTTGTTATCTCAGTTGAAAAGCAAAATGTCACAACCTGAACAACCAGACTTGAAGGAGTTGCAGGATTTGTTGCATAGTGCAGAGCAAGTGGGTAACATACCTTGCAATGTGGTTTTGATGCTTTAGAGGCCTGATGTAGAGCTGCTGTTACAGGGTCTGTCATACGTAGACATGCTTGGCTCAAAGAGCAAACCTTACCAGATCATGTCACAGCTAAATTACTAGATGCACCTCTTCAAAAAGATGTATTGTTTGGTGTTAAAGCTGAGGAGGTATTAAAGAAAATGGAGGAAAAGGCAAGATCAATGCAAACAGTGAAAGATTTCCTACAGGTACACCCTCCACGTTTCAGCAGAAACTGGCCTTCAAAAAATTGGTCCTTTCCAGCCACGGACAGACCTCAAAGAGGCAGATACAGGCACCCGAGGGGTAGAGGGCAATCTCATGGATCATTTAGAGCCAGACAATGGCAAGCAGCTACACCAAGAGGTGGAGGGGATAGATCACAGCCATTCAGAAAGCAGACACAATGACTTTCCCCTTTGCATGCCAAGCAAAGCTTTAATGGCAGCACCTTTAGGCGGAAAACTGGCATTATTTTCGAAAAATTGGCATATTGTCACAAAAGACAAATGGATCCTGGACATTATAGACAGAGGCTACAGATTCCACTTTCACACCCTTCCAAAAATGAGAGGCATGCCAAACTTGCCACAAAATCAAAGGGCAGAGGCACAAAAACAAATTTCAGCTCTCATGGACATGAAAGCTATTCAAGAGGTACCTGCACAAGAACAGGGTCAAGGTTTTTATTCCAGACTGTTCCTGGTACCAAGGAAGGACAAAGATTGGAGACCTATTTTGGACCTATCCATCCTAAACACATATTTACTGCACAAAATTCAAGATGCTCATATTACAGCAGCTTCTTCCCATGCTGGGCAAGGAGTCTTGGCTGGTAACATTGGACCTCAAGGAGGCATACCTGCATGTCCCTATCAGACAAGATTGCAGAAGATACCTTGGATTTCTTGCAGGTTCAACCCATTATCAATTCTCTGCATTGCCCTTTGGCTTATCTACTGCGCTCAGAGTGTTCACGAAATGCCTGGCATCAGTAATTGCCTTCTGCAGACTTCAAGGGATAGAAATATACCCATATTTGGACGACTGCCTGATCCAAGCGGACAGCAAGCACATACTTCTGAAACACCTGGCGTTTGTAATAAAGCTGTTGAACTTTCTGGGATACACAGTCAACAAAAAGAAATCAAAACTAATACCCTCTCAAGCAATAATTTTACTGGGTGCCAGCTTGAATACAAACACCCAGATGGCCTACCTCACGCCAGAGAAACAAGGGCAACTATCTCAATACTTCAGAAAAATGGCAACCTTCACCAGGCTGACTGCAAGGAAGATCCTGCAGGCTCTGGGATTCATGGCATCTTGCATCCTGCTAATCCCATGTGCAAAGCTACATATGAGGAAACTTCAGTGGTACCTAAAAAACATATGGTCTCAACACAGCCACAGTTTGGAAATAATTATACCACTCATTCCATGTCTCCAAAAGGAATTTCTGTGGTGGGCTCAAGCATGTCAATGAAACATAGGTCTCCCATTCTGCATGCCTCAAGCAAATCAAATCATCACAACAGATGCCTCGGACTACGCCCGGGGGGCGCACATGATAGATCAGTGCATTCAGGGCAAATGGTCCCAAAAAGAAAAGCACCTACACATCAATCAAAAGGAAATGCTAGCAGTGAAAAATGCTATTATGGCCTTCAAAGACCTACTGCATTCAGGCCAGCTATTGATAAGGACAGACAACACCACAGTGATGTGGTACATAAACAAACAGGGAGGTACTCATTCATATCCCCTGTGCAGACTAGCCATGTCTCTTTGGAACACGGCTCTGGAATTACAAATCCAACTTCAAGCACAATTCCTGCCAGGCAAGGAAAACACGCTGGCAGACAACCTAAGCAGAAATATGACAGATCCACACGAATGGAAGTTGCATCCTCAAGTTTTTGCAAAGATAATTCAAGCATGGGGAAGGCCAGACATAGATCTCTTTGCTACCCACAGAAATTACCAATTGAAAAAATTCTGCTCAAGGACATATCATCCACAGGCCTGGAAAGTGGACGCACTTTCTTTCAGTTGGACAACATTGACAGTTTATGCCTTTCCACCTCTTCCTCTGCTGCCCAAAGTTCTATTAAAAGCCAGAGCAGACAGGCCAAAGATGATTCTCATTGCTCCAGACTGGCCAAGACAACACTGGGATCTACTCCTGAGGAACCTGACGCATTCCCCACCATGGATCCTGCCTCTAGTGCCTCTTCTGTTGACCCAGCACAACTTCAAAACTCTTCACAGTCAGCTGAAAACACTCAATATAGCCGCATGGAGGATTCCTTGATTTCCCAACAGACCCTCCTCTCCAAGGAGGTGCAGGATGTCATTTTGGAGGCCAGAAGGCCTTCTACTAGAAAAGCCTACTCTGCCAAATGGAAAAGATTTTGTGCCTGGAATCAGAAAAAGGGACAGAATCCTGGGATACTGAATTTACCTCAAATATTACAGTACCTAGCTGAGATGCTAAACAGTGGACTTTCATTCTCCTCCATCAAAATCCATGCTTCAGCCATTTCTGCACAATACAACACTGATCCTCCTTTATTCTCTCATCCTCTCTTAAGACAGATGTCCTTCAAGGATGCATCTGCAGTCCTTACAAATGGGTTGTCCTGTCGTCAGGCAGCCCTTCGGTCAGCCGGATTCCAAAGTCTGGGTCTGGCCTCGGCTGGTGTCGCACTTCACCCGACGTCATAGCTGCAGTTATTCGGGTATAAAGGCATCAGCCGACGCCATTTTCCTCAGTCTTTCTTGCCGCGTGGCGCCCGAAGCAGAAGCTGTTCGCAAGTGCCGGTCGGTCAGAACCAGAGATTACTACTACCGAATAAGTCTACTACTACCGAAGACTTCTAAAAAGCTAAGTACCCCGTTGGGGACTCTTTCTTGCCTCAGCCGATGTCAGAAAAAGTGAATAACTGTTTAACTTGTGGGAAACAAATACCTCATAAAGATTTCCACTCTTACTGCTTACCTTGTTTAGGCCCAGACCACGACGTAGCAGCTTGTCTAGCCTGTGCTTCTTTTAACCGACGGACGCTTAGACGTCGGTCGGAATTTGCTGAGAAGTTTTTCGGCTCCGATTTTGCTTACATTATGCCGTCGGATCCTCCGACTACGCAAATATCTAAAAAACGCAAGGAAAAGGACCGACACTCGCGGTCCACGGTTTCGGCCGAAACCGCGGTTAAGCCTACCGCGAGTGTCTCTGTTTCGGCTGAAACCGAGCAAGCGGTTCTTCCTTCAGCCGAAAACTTACCTCCTACTGAGGCCTCTTCCAACCTGGTGGAATCGGCTTCTGAAATCACTCCTGCTCTTACAGTTTCTCAGGAATTATCTGACACTATCCCCTTGGATATTTCTACCCCTACACGTGGAGCTGCTAGGCCACCTGCATCCATGTCCATTAAGGCCTTTGCCAGGGCCAAAGCAGCTAAAACTACTAAATCTGTGCCTGCTAAGATCCCCTCTCACAGGCCTAGCTCTAGTTCACAAATGCTTAGTTTAGCAGAGGACCTCATTTCTTTAATCCGGGGATCCCAACCTCAACCTGACAGGGCCTTTCAACCTCCTCCAGAGAAGAGGCCTAGAGCAGAGCCCCCTGAGCCTGTTTCAACAGATGATTCCTCTGATGATTCAGATAACACAAACCCTCCAGAGGCTCCTTTCTCCCCTTATGAAGACTCTGATGCTGAAGAGTCCATTCCTTCTGTCTCTCCGCCTGAGGAATTTTCCTTTGGGGAAACCTTGCATGCTATGAGGGAACAATTTCAGTGGCAGTGCTAGGATTTTTCAGACTCCAGAAAAAGGCTTAGAACCTTTCTGCATTTACCACAACATAGGCTTTTAGCCATACCTCCAGTTCTTTCTGTTGTAGATGATGCATTTAATGAAGCTTGTACTGCTCCTGATTCTCTACCTCCGGCCCCTGCTAAGCCCGATAGGTACTACAGGGTCCCGGACACGCATTACCATTTGTATAAGGCTCCCTTTGCAGATCCCGAGACTATCTCCCAGGGCCCTAAGGCTGTAGCAGCTACCTCTGCCAAAAACCCCCTCCCCTCTGAAAGGGAATCCAGGTCCTTAGAGAGATGGGGTAAAAAGGTTTACACTTCTGCTACTCTTTCAGCTAGGGCCTTGAACTGTCAATGCCACATGATCCAGTATCAAGAATTTATGCTAGATCAGTTAACCAAAAAACTGTCCTCGGATGAACCATTAGACAAAAAATCTGTTCAGGAAATGGTACATAACATTCAGCAAGTCAGTAACCATTCCTTAAAATGCGGCTATGATGCACTGGAGGCTTCCTTTAGATCAGCCATGACTGGCACAGTTATCAGAAGGCATGCGTGGTTAAAAGAGCAGGCCTTACCAGACCATGTCAAATCAAAACTACTAGATGCTCCCATGGACAAGATCAATTTGTTTGGCTCTCCTGCACAACAGGTGCTTAAGAAGATGGAAGAGAAGGCAAAATCTGTCCAAACAGTGAAAGATTTCTTACAGGTCCAACCTCCAAGGTTTAGCAGGAATTGGCCCTCCAAGAATTGGTCCTTTCCAGACTCCTCCAGAGCTCAGAGAGGCAGGAATAGGCGTTCAAGAGGCAGAAGCCAATCCAGGGGTGCCTACAGGGAACGCCAGTGGCAGGGTAACAACCAGCGAGGTGCAGCCACAGACACAGCCACCACCACTACTACAGGACAATCACAGTGACTTGGCTCTAGCACCGCCTACCAGGGAACAACTAGAAGCACCCTTGGGCGGAAAGCTAGCTTTATTTTCAGTAAACTGGCATTACATCACAAGAGACAAGTGGATTTTACAGACAATAGACCAGGGTTACAGGTTTCACTTCCATACTCTACCAGGGAAGAGAGGAATGCCAAACCTACCCCCAAATCAAAAAGCAGAAGCTCTAAAACAAATAACTCAATTATTAAGGATGAGAGCTGTGGAAAAGGTACCATCTATGGAGCAAGAACAGGGATTTTACTCCAGGCTCTTCCTGGTACCAAGAAAAGAAAGCAAATGGAGACCTATTCTCGACCTGTCCGCTTTAAACACATTCCTCATTGTTCCAAAATTCAAAATGCTGACCCTACAGCAGCTTCTTCCCATGCTGGGCAAGGAGTCTTGGCTGGTAACTCTAGATCTCAAGGAGGCATACTGGCACGTCCCCATATGACCAAATTGCAGAAGATACCTCAGATTTCTTGCAGGATCAGAGCATTATCAATTCTCAGCATTGCCCTTTGGCTTATCTACTGCGCCCAGAGTGTTCACAAAATGCTTGGCATCAGTAATTGCTCATTGCAGGCTTCAGGGAATCCAAATCTACCCTTACCTGGACGACTGCCTGATACAAGCGGACAACAAAAACAAGCTAGCAGAAGACTTGAAAAGGGTCATTTACCTACTACAAGCTCTGGGATACACAGTCAATATAAAAAAGTCAAGACTGATACCATCCCAAAGGATAACCTTTCTGGGTGCAGAGCTGGACACAACGAAACAAATGGCATTCCTAACAGTAGAAAAACAGGAGCAACTCCCTCTCTACTTCTTGGCATTGACCAAGCAGAATCATCTAACAGCAAGAAAAGTCCTGCAAGCCTTGGGTTTCATGGCATCCTGCATAATATTGGTTCCACATGCCAGACTGCATATGAGAAAGTTACAGTGGTACCTAAGGAATTTATGGTCTCAGCACAAGCACAGCCTAGAAACCCAAATTCCAATAATTCCATGCCTGAAGCAAGAATTCCAATGGTGGGCTCAGGCCTGTCAATCAAACAAAGGATTGCCTTTCCACAACACTCAACCAAGCCAAACCATCACAACGGACGCCTCAGACCTCGGTTGGGGGGCCCACATGCTGGACAAGTGCATTCAAGGTTTATGGACTCAAGACCAGCTGCACTTACACATAAATCAAAAGGAAATGCTGGCAGTAAAACTGGCAATTCAGGCATTCAGACCATTTCTTCGACAAGGTCAACTGTTGATAAGGACAGACAACACCACGGTTATGTGGTACATCAACAAGCAGGAGGCACACATTCGTACCCTCTATGCCGGATGGCAATGGAACTCTGGAATGTGGCCCTGAGCTACAACATTCAGTTACAAGCAACTTTTGTACCAGGAAAAGAAAACATTCTAGCAGACATACTAAGCAGAACTACCACGGATGCCCACGAATGGATGCTGCATCCGGACATCTTCAAGACAATTACAAGAAAATGGGGGCTCCCACAAATAGACTTATTTGCATCCTCACACAGTCACCAACTAAAGAAATTCTGCACAAGGACGTACCACCCACTTGCTTGGAAGGTGGACTCCCTATCTTTCAGTTGGAAAAACCTGACAGCATATGCATTCCCACCACTTCCTTTGATGCACAAGGTGCTATTGAAGATCGAAGAGGACCGTCCAAGGATCATTCTGATAGCTCCAGACTGGCCAAGACAACATTGGTACCCATTACTGAGGAGCATGTCTTGGGAACAAATATGGCCTCTACCCCTTGTTCCCTTGCTGTTAACACAGAACAACTACAACACCCTGCATCCAAACCTGAAAACACTGCAGCTGACTGCCTGGAACATTGCATAAGAACAAATAACCCAAACTTATCCCAAAGGGTTGAAGACATTATCTTGGAGGCTCGCAGACCCTCAAGAAAAAATTATTCAGCAAAATGGAAAAGATATTTCATTTGGAGTACTGCAAAAGGAGAAAATGTGTCACTGGTAAACATAGCCAACATCTTGGAATACTTGGCAGAGCTCTTCCACAAAGGCCTGTCCTATTCTTCCATCAAGATTCATGCATCAGCTATTTCAGCAGAATACGACTTGGATCCTCCAGTCTTCTCACATCCTCTGCTCAGGCAGTTTCTGAGAGGAATTAAAAATGTAAAACCACCTAGGAAGCCACCATTGCCAGCATGGGACTTGAACTTTGTGCTAGAAAAATTGACACTTCCTCCTTTCGAACCAGCAGCAACAGCAGAATTACAATACTTATCATGGAAAACTGCTTTCCTGTTGGCAATCACTTCAGCAAGAAGGGTATCTGAGCTACAGGCACTAATGGCAGTACAGCCCTTGCTGATCTTCCATCAAGATAGAGTATCCATGAGAACTAATCCTACTTTTATGCCTAAGGTGGTTTCCAGAGTATCTTTGAATCAGGCTATCCACCTACCTACATTCTTCCCCAACCCACAGAACAGGGGAGAAAGACTGTTGCATACCTTGGATGTGCATAGACAATTACGCTACTACCTGGACAGGACCAAGGGCAATAGGAAAACTGACCAGCTACTGGTAGCATATGCAACAGGAATGGAAGGAAAAGCAATTTCAAAACAGACAATCTCTAAGTGGATAGGAAATTGCATTAGATTTTGTTACTCCTACCATGGAAAGAAAACTCCAGAAAACATCAGGCCTCACTCTACAAGGGCTACAGCCACTACTACAGCCTTTCTGTGAGGAGTGGCTACCAAAGACATTTTAGAGGCTGCTACTTGGAGCTCCGTGCATACATTTGCCAAGCATTATAATTTACCTTTATACTCCAGATCCCGAGCATTTTTTGCCACTGCTGTTTTGCAAGGGATCTTAACTACACCATAATTTTATTTCTCCTCCTCCCCCAGTTTGGCTATGGTATTCTACCCATTTGTAAGGACTGCAGATGCATCCTTGAAGGACATAGTACAGTTTTGTACCTACCATAAATGTAGATGTCCGATAGGAATGCATCTGCAGTCAGGATTACCCACCCTCCTTCCCCTCTGTGGTACTCCTAGGGTATTTGCCCATCTTGTAGCTAGCTGGGGGAATCTATTATGGTGTATTTGTTTGTATATATGTACATACATGCTTATTTTTTGTTGGCTTTCTACTATTTGGAATCATTTACATTTATCCAAATTTAGCCTTCCTAGAGGGCACCTGGCATCTGGGGCAAGAAACACTGAGGAAAATGGCGTTGGCTGATGCCTTTATACCCGAATAACTGCAGCTATGACGTCGGGTGAAGTGCGACACCAGCCGAGGCCAGATCCAGACTTTGGAATCCGGCCGACCGAAGGGCTGCCTGACGACAGGACAACCCATTTGTAAGGACTGCAGATGCATCCTATCGGACATCTACATTTATGGTAGGTACAAAACTGTACTTTCCTCAGAGGGGCTAAGAATATAAAACCCCCAAGGAAGCAACCAGTACCTGCTTGGGATCTCAATTTCATTTTAGAAAAACTGACCCTGCCTCCATTTGAGCCAGCTGCTTCAACAGAACTGCAATATTTGTCATGGAAAACAGCCTTCCTTCTGGCTATCACCTCAGCACGCAGGGTTTCGGAACTACAAGCCCTCATGGCTGTGCAACCTTTCATCATTTTCCATCAGGACAGAGTTTCCTTACGAACCAACCCTTCCTTTATGCCAAAGGTAGTATCCAGTGTAGCCTTGAATCAGGCTATCCACTTACCTACTTTTTATCCTAATCCACAAAACAAAGGGGAGAGACTACTACATTCCTTGGACATTCACAGACAGCTTCGTTATTATTTGGACAGGACAAAGCCGTTCAGAAAATCAGAGCAACTCTTTGTGTCCTATGCTACAGGTGCTCAAGGAAAGGCTATTTCCAAACAGACAATCTCAAAATTGATAGACCACTGCATACGCTTTTGTTATTCATTTCATGGTAAAACTGTACCTACAAGCATCAGATCTCACTCCACAAGGGCCACAGCTACCTCTGCAGCTTTCCTCAGGGGGTTCCTACCAAGGATATTTTGGAAGCAGCCACTTGCAGTTCTGTGCATACTTTCTCCAAGCACTATCACCTACCACTATACTCTAAATCTAGAGCGGGCTTTGCCACAGCAGTCTTGCAGGACATCCTTGCTCCTCCTAGTTCCACTTGGTGCCTGCCACCCCTTTCTAGCTTTGGGATTCTACCCATCTGTTATGACTGCAGCTGTATGCACGATGAACATAGTACAGTTTTGTACCTACCATAAATGTAGATGTTAGAGTGCTTATACAGCTGCAGTCCAGGTTTTCCTCCCTCCTTCCCCTCTTGGGACAGGCCTAATGACAAACACCTCCTCATACAACCTGATTGGGGTATTCTTTTATGGTGTATTTGCTTTCAACTACTGTTTTTTGATTATATTCCATTGCATTATTACATAAATTTATGTTTTGCCTTCCTTCTGGGGGCACCTGACTTCTGGGGCAAGAAAAACTGAAGAAAATGGCGTCGGCTGGTTCTTTTATACCCCTGCCGCACTGATGTCAGGGAAGAAGCGACTACATCCGACGCCGGACCTAGACTTTGGAATTCGGCCGACCGAGGACCCGCCTGACGGCAGGATAACCCATCTGTTATGACTGCAGCTGTATAAGCACTCTAACATCTACATTTATGGTAGGTACAAAACTGTACTTTACCAAGTAGCTGAATCATTCTAGCTTGCTACCTCTGACAAGGAACCTGTTACCCAGAATTCCCAGCACCTGTCATTGGATCCAACTGTCTCTTCATGTTTTTTGAACTGTATCTGAGCCCATTCTCTGTCCTTTCAGTTAGACTCCTTGCCATTCATCTCCTTCTCTCTCTCTCTCTCTCATTTTTTTTATTCTCTCCCAACCAGTTATCTCCCCGTTTTTCACTTTTTACTTTATAAATGCAAAACAAGAAATGGAAAATCGGTCAACACTAGATTTTAAAGTACGTTAATTCATAAATGTCTTACCCGAAAGTTTATTGCTGAGCCATATCTGGCAGACAAAATTCTTGGAGGTGGAAAACATGGAACTAGACCCTTTCTTATTGCCGCACTAGAGAGCTGTAGACGGAGTATTAATCTGAATGAAGGGTTTGGGAAACATACCTTCATGTAACACCTGAATTTATTTTATATATGATGGAGCTGATCATCTGACATTGCCTTTCAGTCTTTCGATTTGCAGCGTTTTTAAGATGGCTCAGTACCATCATGGTTAAAGCCCATGTTTTTGGCACCAGTGAAGTTAGTACTGCACTTAGTTCTCTGAATTCACAGTCTCTTTACTTGTATATCATAAAAGCTCCCATTAGTGGTGTGGAACTGAAGAATTCAGAATGTTTAGAAAAAAAAAAATATTGGTTCCACCTTGGAGCTGGTGAAGTTGTTTTCGTAACACCAGCTGATTTGCTAATCCCTTTGCTCAACACTTGTTAAATATCAAACACTATAAAATATAATAATACAGGCCAGCAGTGTTTGAAACTCAGATTGTTACTAATAAAATCAGTCTTATTTTCCATGAAGAAAACTGGCATTTTAACTGTTGTTAACAAGGCGTTTTAATACTGTTTATTATTCACTGATCTCTGATGTTGCTGATCAGTGTGGTAAGAACATAAAACGTTACTACTGACTGCAACCTGTACATTCCTACTTTACCGGAGATGGCACATTTGAAAAGCTGACTCAGTACAGGGAATTAAACTGAGCTGCAATGAAGAATTCTTCTGAAATGAATTATCAACTACTTTTCCTGAGCATTATATGGGTATTAATTTGTTTTATTTCTGATTCTGATATTAAAAGCAGGCAGCAGCAAATAGAAAAAGTTGCTTTGCATGTTGTGTGCTCTGCTCCTGTAAGGTATCCATTGAATGTTTACCATTTCATTAATTTTTTGCAGTTTTCATAGTGTACAGTTTGTTATTGCATGTTATGCTACCTTTATGCTTAAAGATGGATGGTATTTTTTTTTATCTTTGTGCCACAGTATGTGGTACAGAAAGTTCCAGTCTGCTTTTTTGTCTCTACTGACAATTGTTTGTGGCTGCAGGGTGTCGGGGAGGGGATTAAAAATAATGCTTGTCACAGTGGACAAAATGTAAACTTTCACCTCTGTGACATCAGCATAGTGAAAGTGTGAAGTCCATCCATAGACTTTAATGGGTGCACCACCTTGCTTGTGTATTGAAGCATCCATTAAAGTCTGTGGATATAATTTAGGGTATCCCTCTGGTGATGTCATCAAGGGATGTACTAAATTTATTTGAACCATGGTTTAGTAAACGTGTAAAAAGCTTTTTATTACAAAAAATAATCTAAATGAAGACAGTGAAGGATTGAAATGCATCACAGCACTTAACCCATCAGCTGCCTCGATGCACATAGAAAGACGGCCAATACACTTCAGCAAGCCTGCAGTTATTACTTTAGAGTTGACTCTAGTGCCTTACAAAGGGGCAGAGATGCACTCTGTAGTATAAAACATGGCTGCTGTGCCAATGCCTGACCCACAATGACCTGCAGGTATGTAGCCAAAATTTTTGTAATCGTGCACCCATTCCAGACTTTGCCCTCCCATCTGATAGTGTCATGCCCTACCACTATTTGATGCATGCTAGATCGATTTTGATTACAATGGACAGTGGTAACAAGTCCCATTCAAGAGTGTAGTTGGAAGTTTTTAATTTGAATATCAAGATCTCAGGCTGCCACACCTCAACAAAATTGCTGTTTGTTCTTTTGTTTGTGTTATACAACATGTAATTAAACATGAGGCACAAACTCTAAAGCACTTGTATTTGAAACCCCTAATGGGTTAACTAGTAATATGTGAAGCATATATTACTTTGGATACAATTACCTATGCAAACTGTCTTACACCTTGTTTATTTTATTTGTATTTTTCAGTATGGGGCACTTGGTATCCTTGAGTTGGGCAAAGTGCTACTGTATTCCACATAGCTTACATGGTGTAAACTTGACTACGCCAGTATTGCAAGACTTTACAGCACTTAGTCTCTGTCCCATCAGCTCATTTATTTCAAATTTTGTTAGAACTGAGCTCATGCCTCTATTGGTTACAGATATAGCCATGAGTATTTGGAAACAGTGACAAATTGATGGTGTAAGTACTTGGAAGTGTCCTTAGAAGTAAGCTGCACAGCAGCAAGGAACTCCAGCTGAATGAACTCCTAGGAAACGTATACCTAAGGGGTACTAAGGGATTCACATCAGCAGCAGAAGATATTTTTAAAACAGCTGGCATAACACCCCCCCCCCCCCCATACAGCAAGATTTTTGGTACAAGACGTGCTCAGATGAGGCATTTTTGTAATGGTCTGCTGTTTGTGGGCAAACTGATAGTTTAACTGTGTGTGTGTCTGTGTGTCTGTGTGTCTGTGTGTCTGTGTGTCTGTGTGTCTCTGTGTGTGTGTGTGTGTGTGTGTGTGTGTGTGTGTGTGTGTGTGTGTGTGTGTGTGTGTGTGTGTGTGTGTGTGTGTGTGCGCGTGTGTGCGTGTGTGTGTGTGCCCGCACGTGTGCACGGTTTAAAATTTATTCACAGAAATATTTTTTCTTGTATTTTTTGCATACTTTCCAGATGAGTCTAGAACAGCCTGCAACACACAGACTAACTTAGAAAAGTAACAGCGTAACCTAATAGTTGCAGGTGTTCAAGCAGCTGTTTACTTGGCTTCTTACATTAATGAATGTAATATATGAATGAGGAAACAAATGTCTGTTAAAACCTACTGACATTTTCATCTAAGCTGCATTTATTAAAATGCTCTTGCCAGAAAGAAAAAAAAAAGCAGATTTGTCTGATACTTATTGTGCCCATAGGCAAAACAGGATAACATGCCTTACATTTTTTTTTAAATAGGTGCCAGTTTATCACTTATTCTTTACTATGTTAACAAATATCAACAGTTTAAACTACAAAGTTAATTGCTTTGCAAAAAACACCTGCAAGTAAAACTTGTGTTGTGTCCAACAGATACAAAATGAGTTTTGAAATGTTTTTGCAGTACCTGTTTCTGTTTTGGTATGTGGTTAAATGCCCTGCATTTTTTTTTTTTACAGCTGCAGAATGAAAGTTTCTCCTGCTTCTGCCTGTTGGTCTGTTTCTCGCTCTTTTAGAATTCTGCACTTGTACGCGATTATTTTTCATTTCATAAGCATATTTAAATAATGTATTCTGCTGCAACTGCCTGCTTCTGTTTTGCAGAAAATCTCTCTCCTTCAGCCTTCCAGTTGTCTGTATTAATGTGGTATAGCCATACTCTTTGTTCCATCATCCAGTTGCGAGTTCTCATCCAGGTGCAGAAGAAGCATGGAGGCACATGCAAATTTCATAATTAATAGACTGAGTCAAGGGGATAAAGAATCCCACCTACTGATCAAATGCCTTCATCTTTAGTGTTAAATGGGCTCCTCAATATATTTCCTAGTTATGCTCATCCATGTTGTTTGTGAAGCTGTTTCTCACTTGCACCAGCCATTCCATGAGTCCTGGACTACTTGCATTAGGAGTCACTGCTGATTTATAATTCATCTTGCATGGGATTAGCTGAAGGAGGCATTTGCTTTCTGGTCTAACTTTCTGTCATCTGCTGGTCTCTACACTTGGCCCCAGGATATTGGCTGAGGTATGATTTGAATGGGAGAGCATAACATTTAGAGTTCTAGCTAGAAAATTTCTGAGATGTTCCAATAAACACTGATGAGTGGCATGTCAAAAAGTCGGGTTTACCACAATTCTACCATTTTGGAGCATGCCTCTCAATCTGTAGATGTTTAAAAATATGTTTAAAAGGCCTTTGAAAAGTAGGTACATCCAACTAAAAATCTGGAATCTAATTAGCATAAATTTGAATACTAAATAGCACATGGCTCTTTCCACTTCAAATAGGAATATGAGATACTGCTCAGAAACGTTTAAAAACAGAAAGCAAAAAAAAATGCTGGAAAATATAATCACATTATCAAAGAGACAAGTATAAAATCTGTAGACCTTAAACTGTATTGCAGAATTCTGCCATACAAATAGTTTATTTTTGCTTCTGAAAAGGGAGATGTAAGATGTGACCTCTCTCTTTCTTTAAAATATTGGTGCCACTAGTGTGTTGGGCATGTAGTGTGGTTTTCTGTGTCCTAGACTGACACCTTCAAATATTAAGACTGATGAGGGGGATTCAGAAAATTGTGTAAAGGGTAAATCAAGCCAGAAAATAGGGATATTCCTCCAAAATAGGTGCATAATTTGCAGGGGTAAGCAGGCTGGAAATAGAAATGTTCCTTGAAAATAGAAACAGCTGAGAGGTTTGTTGTAAGAGTCGAGGCATTTCCTACCATACTTCTCAACTTCTTAGAGCTAGAAATCTGGACAAAGCCATGAATAATTTTATTTTTATCCAATGTAAGATGTTTTTCACTGCGAACAGAGTGAAGTCTCCATTATGCAGAAAAGTATTATGATTTAGTGCAACTACAGACGCTTAAATCGACTCCTGTTCATCCTGTGTTACCGGATTGATTTAGAGGATTTTTGTCTTGTCTGTCTACCTGACAAGTCAGCCTTTGGTTGTCAAAACAGTTTAATACATTACATAAGGCATCCCTGTCTCATAAGTACCTGTTTTCTAATCCTTGGGCAGACCCAGCTGTTATTTATCTATCTAAATGTACTGCTGCTAATCCGGTTACTGCTTCTAACCCCATTCTTCAAGTAAAGAGTTGAAGGCAATGGGTAAGTTAGGTAAGAAGGTGTATGCTTATATTAATTTAACTTTCAGACTTTTAAATGGTCAAGCCTATGTGTTGAAGTGTGACTGCTATTTCCCAGGTGAATAAGCATATCCTGAAGTGTACTTTGATGCTTCTGACTCTTCTTCCAGAGTGGCTATTTCGGGATCACCCGAGGATGCTTGTTTGGCTTTGGTCTTAAAATCTTGGTGAGGAAGTAAAATCTGTGAGATCTTGAACTCTCCTTTAGATAGACTCTCTTTTTGGCCCTGCAGCAGCTGAAGTACATAAGAAGTGTAATGGAAAGGTGAAACTGATACAAAGAGTGGCAGAACTTTTGCACCCTCCTTTTTTAAAACTATATAATAGTTTTTCCTGTGAACAGGCAACTTAAAGAAGGGGCCAATACTTTGTGGGGAAAAGTGGTTGCTTACACTGAGAATAAGGGTCCAAATGGAGAGATAAGGCAGCAAGCAAAGGAGAGTAGTATTGCTGAAATTTAATTCATCCTCAAGTCTTCGTGAGTACCTTCATGAGGTGGAGCTTGTTTTTCACAAAATCTCACCAAGATGACACTGATATATAGAGTGTGTTTTATATAGCGTATATCATGGACAGAAGTAGGTCAAAAATAAAAATAAAAAAAGATAGCTGGGTGCACAAGACCAAGAAAAAAAAAGTGCCCAATCTTGGTAGGCGCTCTGGTGCCAGGACTGGAAAAAATGATAGTGTAGAATCCTCAAAATACAGAAACATTCCTACAATGGGGCTAGGCCAGGCCCAAGGGGGATGATGCCCCCCACTGCTTTACAAGGAAGTTGCAGTCCACAAAAATCACAAAAACTGATGGGCCAAAGAAGAGCCATAAAGACAATAGAGTGGACAGTTGAGGATAAGAAAGAAATTATGCATTGTTACTATTATGTAAAAATCCCAGAATCTACAGACACAAGATATACAGAAAGAGTAAGAGAGAAATTAGAGGAAAGAAAAATGATTCCACAGGTGTCAGAAGCCTCAAATAAAAAATTGTGCTCATAGGCTCATAGGTTCATTAATACAACAGGTTTGTGAAAAACATTATATAGACCAAGAAACCCTGATCTGTTTGGAGAAAGAAGCATATGGGGAAGTGCAAAAATATAAACAAAACAGAGGTGCAAAGTATAGAAAAGAAATATGGACATGGGAAAGAAAGAGGGATTTGATATGGTGCAGCATTTATGCAGTCGAAAGCCAAATTAATCAATACAAAAAAAGGCAGCTCCAAAGATATTCAAAGAGAAATACAGGCAGAGGCATTCAGATATGGAACATTTCACAATAAAAAAGCAAAGTCGCAAAGAGGGAATGTAGAAAAGAAGATTAGTAATGTAGAAGTTAAAAAAATAAATAAATAAATAATAGCAGCTGAAGTTATGGAATGTCTGCGAAGTGAAGGATTTGGTGTAAAAGGTCTAGGTTACATCAGAGCATGATGGAACGAGTCCCCAAAGTAAGGAGAAACAAGAAGATCAGGAGACATCTGAAGAAGAAATATGGGCATGGGAAAGAAAACGTGAATTAATACAGTAATATTTATGCAAAAGAGAGTAAAATTAATCGATACAAAAAGAGCAGCACCAAAGATATTTGAAGAGAAGTGCAGGCAGAGGAAAACTGACATGGAAAACTTTACAATACAAAAAATAAGACAAAGAGGAAAAGTAGAAAAGATTAGTGATGGAGAAGTTAAAGAAATAAAAAACTGAGGTCATGGAGTACCTGGGAAGTGAAGGATTCAGTGTAGAAAATCTAACTCAGAAAGCACCATAGCAGGCTAGAGTAATAGACATTCAAATTAAAGAGAAGCCAGTGGAATGGGAAGCATCTGGACAGTTGCCATATGAAAATATGTTGGAGCCTTCCACAGGAAACCAGTATAAACATTCATTTGAAGCTGGACAGCAAGGGAAGGAACAGGAAACAACTCTGACGCAGTCAGTGTTGAGGAGTGATAGTCCAGTGAGTTCCCATATGACAGAGCAGTGGATGACTCAGGATAAAATTGAAACGAGGATAAAATTGAAGCGAATGTGCCATAGGAAGATGCTATAGAACTCTCTATAGAATGCCCACAGGAAATGGAGAACAAAGAATGTGCCCTTAATTTAGAAGAAGATAACTAAGAGAAGAGCTGCTTGATTTAGTAAATATAGACATATTAAGATGGGTGAAAGAAATAGCTTGCAGAAGGTCAATAAAACCAAAAAAGTTAGAAGTTTGATGAAACAAATGAACACAGTAATTAGGACTGTCCATAGAGATCCATGCAATATAACAGAAGTAAATAGGATATATTACTGTGCAGCTAAGTAGCAGATGAAATTCTACCACAAGAACATAGGGTAGTAAGGGAAAGGAAGGAGAGAAATTGAATACCATCATGGAAGTATTGAACAGAGAACTATAAAGCAATTAAGACAAGAAGTGTCTTTGTTGGAAGAGTATAAAAGAGGGATCAGATCAACAAAAATACTCAAAGATGGACGTGATAAAACCAATGCACGCAGTATTATAATGGATCAGGCTCTGTCCTGCACTATTGCAAATAATAAACTAAAAATCTCAGCCCAGGCAGAAAAAAAGAAGATGCACAGATCATTATAAGGGAAAAGTACAAAATAAGCAATTTATCGATGTACCCAAAAAGTTCTATAGAGAACTGGTAAATGAGGCAAAAGGAATGGAAAGACCACCCAGAAAAGAAGAAATAGATACATTTTGGAGAAATGTCTGTGAAGATCCTGTGGAACATAGATGCTAAATGGATAGAACAAGTAAAAGAAAGAATAAAAAATTCAAAGGTACAGAATATGAAATGGGATGAGGTAATGGCCACAGAGATTGAGATAAAGTTAAGAAAAGCCTCCAACTGGAAAACCCCAGGCCCAGATGCAGTACCTAACTTTTGGCTAAAAGTATAAACATCTTTGCATGAAGTTTTAGCCATGAGTAAGAACCATTTATATGCACACCCCAAACAACAACAGGAAAAACAATGCTCTTGCTTGAGAGTGAACCTCTGCAAGTTATCCTAAAAATTATAGACCAATAACTTGCTTTCCGACGACGTATAAACTATGTACTGGAACTGATGCTGACAGAGCTTATAGTCATTTAGAAGAAAATTCAATCATGGCAATAGAACAAATGAGGAATGAAAGAAAGTCATATGGAACAAAGGATCATCTGTTGCTAAATAATGTCATAATGGAGAACTGTAAAAAGGGGAAAAATCTAAGTATGGCATGGATTGACTACAAAAAAGCATTTGATAGTATACCACATTCATGGATAAGAGTGCTTAAAGATGTATAAGGTACATCCTACACTGTTCAATTACATTACAGTGACCATGAAACAGTGGCAGACCAATTTGCAATTAATCCATAATAAAGGATACATTATTATTCCAGGGATAAAAATCCAAAGGGGGATATTTCAGGGTGGCTCCTTATCACCTCTGCTATTCTGTTTGCCCATAACCCATTAAGCTGTCTACTTGGATTAGGGCATGGCTGTAATTTGGCTCCTAGAAAACAACAAAGTGTAAAGACTTCTCATCTTCTCTTTGTCTGTGTTTTAAAACTCTATAGCTCATCAGAAGAGGAACTGAAAGTACAACTTTTTCAGATGATATAAAAATGTCATTTGGTCTTGATAAATGTTCAAAAGCAACATAAAAAAAACATCAGTTTGGGACAAGAATGTGATATAAAAGAACTTGAGCAAGATGGAATGTATAAATAGTTGGGAATTGATGAAGGATCAACAATAAAACATGAACAAATGTGAATAAAACTTCAGGAATATTTTAGAAGACTTAAATTAATCCTTAAAACAGCATTGACGTCTAAACAAAATTTAAGCTATAAACCAATTTGCTCTTTCTGTTCTAACTTACAGTTTTGGAGTGATTGACTGGCCCCAAATTATGTTTGATAGATAGGAAAACAAAAAAGGATGTTTCATGCTCACCAAATGATTTATAAAAATCAGTGCATACCAAGATTATATATTCCCCATTCCGAATGAGGTATGGGCCTCCTTGAAATTGATCTACACGTGTAGATCTGCAGTCGTGGGACTGCACAGATATCTCCTGACCTCACAGGACCCAAATGTAGTGAAAGTTTTGAAACATGAGGAGAATAAATGTAAGATGACCTCCCTTCTTGGTCTAGCAGAAGGATATCTACGTCAAGCAGGAATGGAAATAAAACCAGAAGTAGATAAAAATCAGGTGGCAACTGAATGTGCCAAAAACAAGAGAGAGAATATAAGGTGAGGGATCAGATGAGAATGCAAGAAATGTGGAAAATGCATAAATATAGTTGCAAGTATAGAAAACGTCTGGAAGAACCTCATGTTGATCAGGATCGATAACAGGAATGGTTAAGGAGATGTGAATTCAAACCAAAAGATGAAAGGTTAATATTGGCGGCCTAAGATAGTGGGCTATGCACACATGGGTTTACAAAGTCCATCGAACATGTGGGAGAAACAGACAAATGTGAGTTTTGTAAAACAGAATTGCAAACAGTCGCACACCTCATTGCTGGTTGTGATATACTAATGCCAGAAGGACTTTATACTGAAAGGCATACTAATATGGAAAGACTGTTGCACTGGGGAGTGTGCAAACATTATGGTACTGAAGTAGGTGAAAAACACTGGAAACATGAGCCGCATAGCATTATAGAAAATGATGGTCTACATCACATGGGATAACCCATTACCAAAGACATATGCGAGAAAACCAGACATAGTGGTCCATGAAAAGAAGACAAAAGTAGCATTGATCATTGAAATCACTACACTGAGTGACTACAGTGTCTTGTGTGCCAAGAGACACTCCTAAAATAGCAGGATTTGCAGGCAGAAATTAGAGCAATGTGGAAGACAAATACTCAGTTCCAATAGTAGTGGGAGCAATGGGTCTTATAAAAGAGAATCTGCAATCGTATTTAGATACGTTACCAATATATGCAACTCCATACAAATTGCAGTAGTCATAACTGGGCACATTATGGGTGCTGCGAAGAGCCCTTCTGGCTGACATCAAAGATTGAAACCATACTAATTTCATGAACTTTAATTGCACTTTGACATAGGAATAGATTAATTCCCATCATGGTAATAGAAACCCAAAAGACTTAGAGAAATTAGAAGGAGAACACGTCTTTTGGAGTAGAGGCCAATGTCATACGCAAATCTTCCCGCTATGTAACAACAATAGCATAGCTGGGTACCATCACAGCATCCTTAACTGCACCTTGAACCTGGTGAAAAATGTTTCCAAAAATAAAATTATAGTTAATACCCATGCCATACAAGCACAAATAAAAGCTACATCCTTGTCAGAGAAATCAAAATTTGTCCTTAAATATTCCTTGATTCAAAGCAAACCAAGTTTGGTTGGAATCCTTGAATAAAGACTACATATGTCCACTGTTAATCAGCCAGTCAGACTGTTTTTTTCACATTTTTCAATTTGTCAGTAGCCTGTAATGTATATATTTAACTGCTGGTTTTAATTTTAGCTTGACAAAAAGAGCATGTGGGTTCAGTATTGGAACCGGTACTTGACATAGTTGGCCTCGGGGGGGGGGGGGGTAGCGGTTAAGTTTATCTTTATAGGGTTTGCGGATGCTGAATATCAACGCCCAAACTAGGAAAGCACACAGTTTAAAAAGAAAAAAAAAATGTAAGCTTGGCATTATGTAACCCAGACTGTAAAGCCCAATCAAGGGAAGATTTCACACTGTGCTTTATTTTTTATTTTCGTTTTCATAAGGACAGTGTTTCCCTGAGAACAAGTCCTACCTTTATTCTTAAAATAGTTTACTTTAAGCCAGATAGTAACTCCACAGTTTCTTTCCTGAACCTAGGAACAAGAGAGAACAGATTCTTCACTCTCTGGAAGTACGCAAGCAGCTTAAGTATTGCTTAGACAAAACACAACCTTTCAGGAAAGCTGACCAGGTGTTTGCCTCCAGTGAAGGTAAGCATGAAGGACAACCAGTATCAATGTCAACTATTTCATCACTGTCAGTGCACAGCATGTAGCACACTGCCTTTGGTGCAGAAAGATGTGGGTTCTATTCCTACACCAGGTATGTGGATTGCTGACACTGCAGTGCAGCATAAGAGGGGTACTATACTCCTGATTGTGTTGTCCTTCGGATTAGGTGTTAAATCAAGGTCCCATCTGCTTGAGCTGGTGGTAGCTTTGGTGATAGTAAAAGATCCCATGGTACCTTTTAAAAAGGGTATGGGTCCTTTTATATACAAAAATAACTCATATTTAGATATATACAAATATATAAACATACAAATCTGTTTACACATATTCATTATTTCCTTTACAGTAATGCTACATTTAATAAATATTAGACGGCCCCCCACTCCTTTTTCCATAACCAGCATCTGGTTTTGCTTAAATTGTTGTTGTTGTGTCTTTCGGCTTTTCCCGGTTAGGGATCGCCACAGCGGAACTCCGGTCCGCTAATGATTGGCAGTTGATTTTTACGTGCAGAGTTGCCAGCCTTAAATATTGTTGCTAAAATCCATTTACCATTAAACATAATTTAATTTATGGTTTTATTCTATATAGTTCATATAACATAAAATAACTTTTTATCTATTCTTGTAACATATTCTTTACTTCTATTCTTATATCCATATTTAATCATATCCATGTTTATTTTATCCACTTCTTTTATATCTTCAAAAAATATTGTTTACATAGTTTTGCCCACAACTTTTTTTTACTCTCTTACATTTCAAAAACACATGGTTGGTCACTTCTTGTTGACAAATTAAACATGCCCTGTCACATTTCTTTTTCTATGGCTTATTTCCTTCTACTGGCAGTTTCGGTTAACAGCTTCCACAAAAAAATCTTGACATTCTGCTTTCTGATTAAACTATTTGCTTCTTATTTTTATAGCTTTAATTTTTTCATCTGTTAGATTTTTCCATTGTTTTACATAGCAATGATTTATCATTACATTCTTTTACCATGACCCAAAATGTATCATCTTCACATTTATATAATTTTACTACTAATCTTTCATCATTTTAATTTATTCAATTTAACTCGTACAAATTTAATGAAGCAGCGTACAGCACTGGGTTAATTAACCCTAAACCACCTCCTTTTTTATTTGCACACAAAACTCCTCTTTTTATTGGATTTAATCTAGAACCCCATATAAATGAAAAAGTATCTGCAATAATTCCTTTTCAAATACTGTTGACAACTTAAATACACTTGTTAAGTATGCAGTTTTTCCCATCAATACTGAATTTATCAAATAAGCCTTTTTTTCTGAATGATAATTGTGTATGTTCTCCAGAAAAGACGTGTTTGCTTTATTTCTTCTGTTTTTTCCCTTTAAATTCTACTTGTATATTTATTCCCAAATTTCATACCCAACACAGAAATTTCATTCATTGTGAAATATATATCCCAGGTCTTTACTGCATCATCTAAACCTTTACTTTTCTCTTCATTTAATGCTGTCCCTATCATCTGTAGACATCTGTACAAATTATTAGTTCTTTTATCCAAATTTTGTTTTTTGCAATTATTATAATGTAATTTGCATATGTTAATAGTACTGGAATTCTTAACCCTTCAGGTGTTATGTACCTTGCCTCCTTCATTTTTAATTTATTTTATATACTATCACATTCATAACTAATGCAGAGTGGTATACAACTCATTGGACGTCCCTACTCTTCGTATCTACCTCTTGGCTTATAGGTTCATAGTTAGGTACTAGGCTCTCTGCCCGAAGGCATTTATAAACCTAGCCAGAATGTGTTGGCTTTCACCGCCCCCTTAGATTACTTCCCTGTGCCTCTGTCCAGCAGAGCCACTGAAGTGATCCCCTGGGTAAACTTTGTTTCCCATCCACTCGTCAAAGTTTCTCTTGAAGAGTGTTAGCGAGGAGCTCTGCCTAAGGTGGATTGGAATCTTGTTCCAAAGCATGGGAAGTCTCTGTGACAGGAATCTATCCCTCCAGCACATCCTATTTATTGTTGTGGTGAGGTTTAGATCTCTAGAGCATGTGGCTCAAGGGGATAAGCTTTTCTTTAGGTGGAGCATGTCAATCAGTTCTGGGTTGGACATGGCCTTGTATGTCAGGCAGAGATCACCTCTGAGTAGGCGGTATGCAACCGAGTACAGTTGGAGTTTCTTCAGTTGAGCTGCATAGGGCATACTTTGCTCTCCTCCCTAGGACAATTTAAAACTAAACTCAGACAACATATGGCATTTAACTGGCTTTGCCACTGCAACAAGCCCAGGTAACTTTCACCATGAATGTGAATAACCCAACTATTTATTAATTTTTCTCCTGACTGTAACCAGGGGTATCTCATGTCTGTCTATGTATTCGTTGGTAATACTACTTATGTACTCTTGTTTTACTTGTATTATTGTATCTGATAACTTGGAGCTTATCTTCCCGGGCCTCCACTGAAAATGGACATTGCTCCAGTTGGACTATCCCGGTCAACAAATGTAAAATAAATAAAATAAAAAATAAATAAATAGGGCATCTGTTTGAGGCCAGTGATCCTCTTGGTGAGTTACTTCTGTGGTCTGTCCAGCTGTTGCAGGTGTCTTGTAAGATGCATCCCAAATGGAGCGTTCAACTCTATGATGGGTTTGATGAGCGATGAGTAGAGGGGCACAATGACCTCTTTTGAGCTAGATGCGAACCCTTTTGTGATAAGGTGTGCCACATAGAAGGATTTTCTAACCACTTTGGCAATGTGATTGTCAAAGGAGAGTTTACTATTTACGTGGGTCCCCAGATCCCTTATTACGTCTTCCGTATTTAGGGGACTACCACCTATGTGGTAGTTTGTGGGTACTTTGTTTTTTCCAAAGGGGATGACTATGCACTTTTTTGTCATTTAGCTTGAGGCCATGATTTTGACACTGGGTGTCTGTCTCAGTGAGACCCTTTTGGAGGATGTCTGTGTCAGCCGGAGAGTCAATTATAGCCCCTAGTTTGCAGTCATCTGCGAAATTGGTCAGCCATAGTCCTCCTGTGCTTGCCTGTACCTCTGAGAAATATATGCCAAACAGGAGGGGTCCTAGTACTGAGCCCTGGGGAACGCCACTTGTAACCGGTTTAGAGTCAGACCTAGCTCCCGCAACTCTTACCATGTGGGTTCTGTCCGTGAGCCAGTTGGCAACCCATCTTGTGATGTAGGGGTTTATGTTCAGGCTGGTGAGCTTGTCTATAATACCAGAATGGAGAATGGTGTCAAAGGCCTTTGCAAGGTCTAGGTAGGCTGTGTGTACCACCGTTCCCTTGTCTATAGCCTTGGTAACTGTCTCAAAGAAGTCAACCAGGTTTAGGAGGCATGATCTGCCCTTAACAAAGCCGAACTGGGTAGGGTCCAGTGTTTGGAGGTTCCTAATGTCTCTGTTAATGAGTTCCATGATGATGCGCTCCATCGCCTTGCAGACCAAGCTAGTCAGGCTTATAGGGTGATAGTTCCCGGGGTCTGTTGTGGCTCCACCTTTGTGGGGCGGAATAACTGTTGCTGTGTGCCACTCTATGGGTACATAACCTGTGGAGAGGCTGAGTTTGAACAATGTATTTAGGTGAGGGGTTAGTTCATCTTTGAGCTTGTGTAGGACGCAGCCTGGGACTCCGTCCGGTCATTGATGCTGTGTTTTTGGCTTTGGAAAGGGCTGTTTTAACCTGAGTGTCTGTGATTTCAGGAGCTCTACATTCTTCTGGTATGGTTATGGGCCCTTTTGTGGGAGAGAGGGCAGTGAAGTTTGCGCTGAACCTGTCTGCCAGGATGTTGGCAATATCGGTTGGTTCAGTGTATTTTGTACCATTCTGCACTAACTCCGAGCAGATCTGAGCATTGCCATTTAGATTCTTGACATAGCTAAAGAATGCCTTGTGGTTAACTTTGGAGTCCTTGGCAATTTTTCTTTCGAAACTCACCTTGGGTGATTTTATGAGGGATCATAGTTTCTTGCGGATACTGATCAGGGATGTCTTCCCTTCTTGGGATTTTACTCTCTTCTGTACTAGTTTCCATCTTCTGTTGTATAGCTTGTTTATGGCAGGAATCCACCAGACTGGTTTTCTTTTCTTGGAGGAGTGAGTTTTGGTTTTGCTTGGGATAACACGATCCATGCTTTCTTGTAGGTGCCCATAGAATGCATTAGTAAATGATTTTGCAGCTTGGTCAGTGTTATCCTTTAGCATGGGGGCTTTGAAACTTTCCACCTCGGTCTTAAGTAATGTGAAGTTTTGCTTTTGAAAAGTTTTTCACAGTGGTTTCCTTGTCAGGGGGTGGGGTCAGAATGGGGATATCCAAAGTGATTTGTTTATGGTCAGATCTAACCAGTGAGGGGTTGACCTCTGGTGTGGAGCACCGGTCGCCCATGTTGGTGATAACCAGGTCCAATATGTTGTCACCTCTGGTGTGAGTGTTGACCAGTTGCTCCAAGGCATTTGAATTTATAAATTCTAGGAAATGCTGGGCAAGGGAGTTGGTACTTGAGTAGTTCTCCCAATTAATGTTTGGGTAATTCAAATCCCCTAATATTAGGGTGTTTGGTAGGACCTTTATATTTTCCAGTGTTTCCAGAAATGCGGAATGGGGGTCCTGAGACATGGTGGGTGATCTGAATTGCAGTTTTGCCCGTTGTTAGTTGCACGTGGATGATCTCTGAAGCATCGTGCTGTGCCACTAACCTGGAGGTGTGGGTATCCTTGATGAATATGGATACGCCCCCGCCTTTTGTATTTTGGTCCGGGTTCTGTGGCCGAAATGTATGGTATGAGTTGTAGCCTGGTAGTGCTGGGGTGCTCTCTGGAGCCTTAAACCAGGTTTCTGTTACTGCACATATATCGATTTTCTCCATACAGAGGAATGCCTCGAGTGCGTGCCTTTTAAGGTTTAGACTTCTGGCATTGAGTAGCATCACCCTCAGTTTTTTTGTTACTTGTGCTATTAATGGAGGTGGGTTTGTCTTTTGAGCCTTGCCTAAAAAAGGCACTATGGGGGTGGCAAGAACCTTAGCCAGTATTCGAAAGCCTAAGGGTGACGGGTGCAAGCCGTCTCTAGCAAAGCAGCGTGGCTTGTTGAGCATGTCATCCCAGGCAGACAGACACTGGATCCCCTTTGAATGACACCAGAAACTTAGCCAATTGTTGAAATTGATAATTTTTTTCTTTATACTGTGGTATCATTCTTGGTGAGGGCAGGATGCTCCTTAGGGTCAGGGTCATACTGGCCTGGGCTACAAGATCAGAGAGCTCTTCCATGTCTCTCTTCATGTAGTCCTGGGAGGTACGGCTCAGGTCATTCACACCAACATGGACAATGACAGAGTCGTATTTGTACTTGTTCTGGAGTGACCTGAGTACTTGTGTTATGTGGCAGATCCTGGCACCCGACAGGCAGCTAACAGTAGCCTTCTACTTATTCAGCCTAGTGGGTGGGACGTCAGTGTGCCTGACTAGAGTCACCTATTACTAGTTTGTTGGGTATGTTATTTTGCCTTAAGGGCTGTGATTGCATGGCACACTGGTTTTGTGAAGTATGTGTTTCATGATTTGTGTTGGGGGGGGGGTGGAGGTTGCTTGGATGTCTGCTTTGGAGCTCTCTGTTGCTTTTGCAGATTTTTATTTAGAGCCTCCGAGTATGTTTTTGTGTATTTATGTGCGTTTTTTGCCGGTGCTGGTTTAATGCATCTGTGAGACTGGTGGTGTGATGCAAATATTTCCCTTCTCCTCTTGACTGTCTGACCCAGCCTTGGGTTGAGAGAGCTTAGCCTCCAGTTTGGCTGTATAATTGCATCTCTGACATGTGTTAGTGTTTGGTGGTAGGAGGAGAGGGTTGTCTGTGTACATGAGGCAGTTGTAACATTGCCTCAAAATGCCCAGATTCACCAGTTGGACTGGGAGAGTACGCTTGAAACTGCCCTTTGGACATGCCTGGATAGGTACAGTGAAACTGTTTTACTGAATGGCTAGTAAGGTTGAATAGAGAGCCTTGTCCTTCTGTACAGTGTAGGAGGGTCTAGTGCTAGGGGTTTATAAGTGCTAGCTATGAGTTTTGAGCAAGTGCTTGGCTGAGAAATGAATGGCTTGAGTGCTTAAGTTGAAAGTTTGTCTAGTTCCAAGGAAAAAATTGAAGAGGAGACTTTGTAGAGCCGGGAATAGTTATACCTTAGCTAACCGGCGCTGCTTGGCGTGCAAAACCAGGCAAATGCGGTATTTATAGCAGGGAAATAGAGAGAAATTAGCCCAAAATGGCCAATAAACTACTAATTTCTGGGCTGAAACCACTGCTCCAGGGACAGATAGGCTGCTCAAAGCTCCCCTCTCTCACAGGTGAACAGAGAAACTTCCTTCTATCCAAGTAAGGTATGGGCAAACACAGATATTTGTAACATAGCCCTGAATTCAGCACTTAACCTGAAAACTTTACTGTACTAGCTTAGAAAGGCGGGAAACAAAAATATATATATATATGTGTGTGTGTGTATGTGTGTGTATATATATATATATATATATATATATATATATAAAAAAAAATGTCCCTTTTTTTTTCAGAAAATAAAGCAGATACAATCAAAAAAACTCTTGAAATGCACAGAAAAGGATACTTATTGTTATACATCTCAGATCAGAGTTGTAGTCAATGCCACTAATAATAAAGTAGGAAGAAACACAAATACAGTAAAAGCAGATGAATAGAATGCAGTTTATTTTATATATGTATATAAAACAATAGGTAGTCAGTGAGGCGCTTTTGCAGCCCCTGTCGTCCGCCACTTCGGAACCGATGGCCGACACGGACTCCCATGGGGAGCCTTCTAGGCCTAGTATTTTATCTGCTGCAGGACCTTCGGACATCGCTCCTTCAGATGGGTCTGGAACCGCTGTGCAGGTACCGGCTTCTGAGGGGGTTTTCAGGCCTTCTCATGTCACTATTTCTACAAAGACAAAGGCTAAGTCAAAGACTCCTGTTAAACCAAGGATTTCTTCTCAAGCTTCCTCAGATACAGCTCCCAAGTCCCAGAAGCAATTACTTCGGATGGCTGAAGATTTACTGACAATGATTAGGGGTTCTCACCCTCCTCCAGAAAAAAGGCCTAGACAGGATATTCCTTATGATTCATCTGATCAGGCATCTGTGTCTTCTGTCTCTTCCTCTGACCAGGATTATTCTTTTCCTCCTTATGAGGATTCTGATGCAGAGGACTCTATTCCCTCTGCTTCTCCCCCTGAAGATTTCTCTTTTGGGGAAACCTTACATGAGATGAGGGAGCATTTTCATTGGGAAGGTCAGGATTATTCTGCTTCCAAGAAGAGACTTAGGGAATTTCTCCTTCTCCCTCAACACAGACCTTTGGCTATTCCTCCTGTACTTGATATTGTGGATGATGCTTTTTCTGAAGCTAACCTGAATCCTGATTCCTTGCCACCTGCTCCTTCTAAGCCTGATAGATTTTACAGAGTCCCTGACTCCCATCAATTCTTATTTAAGAACCCTTCTGCTGATCCTGAAACCATTTCTCAGGGTTCTAGGGCTGCTAAGGCCACTTCTTCTAAGAATCCTATCCCCTCTGAAAAGGATTCTCGTGCCTTGGACAGGTGGGGCAAAAAGGTTTACTCTTCTGCTACTCTGTCTATTAGAGCTTTAAATTGCCAGTTTCACATGTTCAAGTATCAGCAATTTCTTTTGTCTGTTTTAAAGCAAAGGCTCTCTACCTTTCCTGCATGTGCAGAGGACAAGGAATTACAGGATGTATTGCATGCAACTGAACAAGTTAGCAAACATAGTTTACATTGTAGTTTTGATGCCTTGGAAGCTTCTTGCAGGGCCGCAGCCTCTGGTACTGTTATCAGGAGACATGCTTGGCTTCGTGAGCAGATTTTACCTGAGCAGATTAAGGCTAAACTGTTAGATGCCCCTGTTCAGCATGATGTTTTATTTGGATCCAAGGCTGGGGAGGTTATTAAAAAGATGGAAGAAAAAGCAAAATCTATGCAGACTGTCAAAGATTTTTTACAAGTTCAGCCTCCTAGATTTTCTAGAAATTGGCCCTCCAAAAATTGGTCCTTTCCCACGTCTGACAGGCCTCAAAGGGGAAGATATAGACGCTCCAGAGGTCGGGCGCAAGCTCAGGCCTCTTACAGGTCAAGACAGTGGACTGCTTCTTCACCTAGAAGGGGAGAAGACCGACCTCAATCACAAAAGAAGCAGACCCAATGACTCTCTCCGTTGGGCTACAGGTCCTCCTTGCCTGGAAGCCCATCTCGGAGGAAAACTTTCTCTTTTCAACCAAAATTGGACTCCTATTACCCAGGACAAATGGGTTTTAGACGTGATTTTAAGAGGCTACAAATTCCACTTTCATACTCTGCCAAGGTCGTCGGGTTGGCCGGATCTGCCAAAACATCAATGGTCAGAGGCCTTAAATCAAGTGGACGCTTTATTGGCCATGAGAGCCATAGAACCTGTTCCACTTCCAGAGATGGGAGAAGGTTTTTACTCAAGACTATTTCTGGTCCCAAGGAAACAAAACTCATGGAGACCTATTCTGGACCTCTCAGTATTAAACACCTTTCTGGAGATTCCAAAATTCAAGATGCTTACTCTGCAACAACTTCTTCCCATGCTCTCCCAGGATGCTTGGATGGTGACATTGGACTTGAAGGAAGCCTATTTACACATTCCCATCAGACAGGAACGCAGAAAATACCTCAGATTCAAGGCAGGTTTGAGACACTTTCAATTCTCTGTACTGCCCTTTGGCTTATCTACTGCGCCCAGAGTCTTTACCAAGTGTCTGGCTCCAGTAGTAGCTTATTGCAGATTCCAAGGGATTCAAATTTACCCCTCTCTGGACGACTGCCTTATTCAGGCGGACAGCAAGGATCTTTTACTTCAACATCTGCAGTTTGTTCAGCGTCTTCTCCTACTTCTGGGATTTTCAGTGAACACAAAAAAGTCACATTTGATCCCCTCTCAACAAATGATCTTTTTGGGAGCTCTTCTAAACATAAGCTTACAAAGGGCCTCCCTTACTCCAGAAAAGCAACTACAGCTGGCATCAATTTTCAAGACCTTGGCTACTTTAACTCAGCTCACTGCAAGGAAATTCCTGCAGACATTGGGCTACATGGCTTCTTGCATCCTGTTGATCCCAAATGCAAGGCTTCATATGAGAAAACTTCAATGGTACCTATGTATACCTGGTGTATGGTCTTAGCATTACCACAGCCTGGAAGCAATGATACCTCTGATTCCCTGCCTCCAAAATGAGTTCCTCTGGTGGTCCAGGGCTTGTGCTTTAAACGAAGGGAATCCCTTTCGTCTACCTCATCCTGCTCAGATCATAACCACAGACGCCTCGGATTATGCTTGGGGAGCTCATTACCTAAACAATTGCCAGCAGGGCTATTGGACAAAGAAACATCTTCTTTGGCACATCAACTTGAAGGAAATGTTGGTAGTCCAAAATGCTCTTCTAGCCTTCCAGAATCTTTTGCAACCAGGCCATCTTCTGATTCGCACAGACAATACCACAGTCATGTGGTATATAAACAAGCAGGGGGGCTCTCACTCATACCCCCTTTGCAGACTAGCCATGAGTTTATGGGACACAGCTCTAAATCTGAATCTGCATCTTCAAGCTCAGTTCATTCCAGGAAAACAGAATCTCTTAGCAGACTGCCTAAGCAGAAATCTTTCGGATCCTCACGAATGGATGCTGGACCCCAACTTATTCAGCAGGATTACGGAAGTTTGGGGATGCCCTCGGATAGATCTGTTTGCATCTCATCTCAATCATCAGATGCCTCTCTTTTGCACCAGGTCCTTCCACAAAACAGCTTGGAAAGTGGATGCCCTGTCTTTCAGCTGGAGGAATCTTTCGGGATATGCCTTCCCTCCTCTTCCTCTTCTGCCTCGGGTGTTACTGAAAATAAAACAGGACAAACCCAAGATTATCATTTTGATAGCTCCAAATTGGCCTCGGCAGTTTTGGTATCCAACTTTAAGACACCTGTTCTTGGAACCTCTGTGGATTCTGCCTCTGTTTCCTTCTCTTCTGTCCCAGCATCAGGGCCAGATGCTACACTCTCAAATCAAGACTCTTTGCCTGGCAGCTTGGCTCTACAAGGGCCTTTGATTCCTTCTGCTTTTCCCAAACAAGTTTTGGATGTTCTCTTAGAAGCTAGGCACCCTAGCACTAGAAAATCTTATGCTTCTAAATGGAAAAGATTTTGTATTTGGATGCGGGATCGAGGTTCTAATCCTCTTTTGCCTGACATTTCTTCCATTCTACTTTACCTCTAAGACCTTTTGCTTAAGGGCCTCTCCCTTTCTTCCATTAAAATCCATGCTTCTGCTATCTCGGCTCATTACAACACTGATCCCCCCATCTTCTCTCACCAGTTGGTGAGACAATTCTTGAGAGGGGCTAACAATTTAAGACCTCCCAGAACTCCTCCTGTTCCTGCGTGGGATCTTAATTATATTTTGGAAAAACTAACTTTACCTCCCTTTGAGCCTGTTGCTGCTTCGGATATCAAGTTCTTATCCTGGAAGACAGCTATTTTATTAGCTTTGACTTCTGCCAGAAGGGTGTCAGAGTTGCAAGCTCTCATGGCTGTGGAACCATACCTTATTTTCCACCAAGACAGAGTTGCCTTGAGGACCAATCCTACATTTATGCCTAAGGTGATTTCTAAAGTGGCTTTAAATCAGACTATTCACCTTCCTGCTTTCTTTCCAAATCCTCAAAACAAAGGGGAAAGGATTTTACATTCATTGGACGTACACAGACAACTACGGTTTTACCTGGACAGAACTAAAGATTTCAGAAAATCTGATCAGTTATCTCTTATGCCTCCAGTTCTCTAGGCAAGGCTATTTCTAAACAAACTATTTCCAAATGGATTGCTCATGGGATAAAGTTTTGTTACTCTCACTTTAGGAAGCAGATTCCAGGTACTATTAGAAGTCATTCTACTAGAGCAGCTGCCACTTCAGCAGCTTTTCTTAGAGGAGTTCCTACCAAGGACATTTTGGAAGCTGCCACTTGGAGTTCAGTGCATACTTTTTCTAAGCACTATAATCTCCCTTTGTATTCTAAGTCTAGGGCAGGTTTTGCCTCTGCTGTCTTGCAGGGTCTTCTGGCTGTCCCTTCTTCTGCATAACCTCCTCCCTCATCACAGCTTTGGGACTTCACCCTACAGTTATTACTGCAACAGTGAAACACGAAGAACATAGTACAGTTGTGTACACCTACCATAAATGTAGATGTTCGAGTGTCTTCACTGTTGCAGTCGGTGTTTCCCTCCCACCAATCCCCTCTTATTTTTTGCTTGTTCTATCTTCCTCTTCTTTTGTGGTGTATTTGTGTTTCCTTTTTGGACACCTTTTGGCTACTTTGGGGGACTTCTGACATCTGGGGCAAGAAAGGCTGGAGAAGATGGCGTCGGCTGTCAGCTTTATACCTCTGCGTTCTGACGTTAGGGTACTTGCTGCTACAGCCGACGCCGGACCCAGACTTTGGAATTCTGGCCGACCTCGGGCTGCCTGCCGGCAGGAACACCCTACAGTTATGACTGCAACAGTGAAGACACTCGAACATCTACATTTATGGTAGGTGTACACAACTGTACTTTCTAAATCTTCCAAAGCATCATTATATATTCTTTTATATTTTCTTACATCATATTGTACTGTAAAAAATATATATATATTTTCCTTGAATATCCACCATTCAGACCAGTGTTTTTTTTAAATGTTCTCGTACTAATATGATCTTTCCATAAGTATATTGCTAATCACTTTCCTTCTTCATCCCATGCTTTCTCATTTATCATTTTTATTCCCTTTCCTATTTTTGTATCTTCCTTGTTTTCTTCTTTCTCTAGCCGTATTGCAAGATGATCAGAAAATTCTGTTTTAACTATGTCCCCTCCTCGTATAATTAAACCTTCCAATACTGTAGTCTGTTTCAGTTTTATACATACCCCTTTTGTAAGTCCATGAAGTTTTGCCCCGAAGCTTTAACTTACCACATCTTATAACTTCTAAATTTTTTCTTTTATCATTTCCTTTCTTTTTATACTTGCCTCTTAAATCCCAATTAAAGTCTCATGTTATTGTAATATTCAAATGTATCACTACATAGTCTAAAATCTGATGAAATAAGCTTTCTTTTTCTTTACAGTTAGTATAAGCATGTAATGTTATATAATTTTATATACTTGTTCTTTCCATTTTAAATCTACAATGGTTAATCTTAACATTTTTGCTAAAGTTGAATCTAATATCGTTATTGTAGTTCTACAGAGTATAGCTAATCCAGAACATCTTTCATTTCCCAAATTCCAAATGATCTTTCTTCCCCTTAGTTTCCCTGTAATCATTCATTTATTAAAAATGGTGCGTCTTCTAATATAATTACATCTCCAGTATTATACCCCTCCAAAATTCCTATTCTTCCTACTATATTCTTAATATTATTCACATTTACAGAAAGCACTGTAAAATTTGAATTTCCCCTTTTTCCTTAGATTTGTAGTTTCATAAGTGCATTGGTAATTACTAGGCTAGCTTTCGTAATAGGCCATTCTAAGCGTAACCAGTTTCCTTTCCAAAGGTGAGAATCAAACACTGTACTTTGTGTCTGTGAGTCAAACACCTTAACCATTACACCAAGCCCCAAACTTAATTTTGCATATTATTTTTCATCCATTTCCTTTTTTTTCTTTTGTACTTATCCCTTAAATTTTTTTCTGTCTTTTACCAATATAATTTTTTTTTCTTTTTACTACTTCCTAGTTTGTCTTCTTCATTACTTATTTCAGAACATTTTCTATATCTTGAACAAAAAAGCTACCACTGAAGGAGGCCCAGAATCGGTGTCCTATAAAAACAAATGTCCAAAATTCCAATAAGAAGCAGACACAGACACAGCTGTATTATCCAGATCAAAGTCTTTACTTAGAGTGCACAAAACACAAGTGCTTTCACTTCAGTAGCTTCTTCAGGTGTTATAAACTGCACAATAAAGCACATACCCTTATATACCTATAAAACCAATTAAAATCACATGACACACTCCACTTAAGATCTTAAAAGGATATCGCACATTTTAATAAAACACAAAGTAAAACAACAATAAAACCATACTAGACTCATAAACACTATACTACCTCCTAAGAAGTCTAGGTTTAAGGGGTACGGATTCATTAAGACCATGTCCTGAATCCCCTCTCATTCTAACAATCCATGTTGATTCTAAATCTTCAGTCTTATTACGTATGTCACCTAATCTAACACTCTCTCTACCACTTTAACGATGGCTAAAAACTTAAATGCATGCATAGAGTCAGTGTTTTTAGCGTGCTTTAGCAAGTGCATTAACCGTATTGCGCTTGTTAATGTTATAAATAGGTTCTCTGATACATGTTATAAATAGGTTCTCTGATACATTCTGTGAATGTTCTTTGAATGTTCTGTCAGTTTTCTCTACGTAGAACATCTTACATTTTACGCAATAGGCAAGATAAATTATATGCTCCGTGATGCATGTGGCATGTACTTTAAAGGTATATACCTTTTTCTGATCAGGGTGAACAAACTCTGAACTTGTGTCTATATATGCTCAAAAATTACAAAGCCACAAGGTGTGGTACCATAGTTTGTATCGCCTTGTACGCCTGTTATTGTTGTTTTACTTTGTGTTGTATTAAAATATGTGTGATATGCTTTTAAGATTTTGAATGGAGTGTGTCATGTGATTTTAATTAGTTTTATAGGTATATAAGGGTGTGTGCTTTTATTGTGCAGTTTATAACACCTGAAGAAGCTACCGAAGTGAAAGCGCTTTTGTTTTGTGCACTCTAAGTAAAGACTTTGAACTGGATAAGACAGCTGTGTCTGTGTCTGCTTCTTATTGGAATTTTGGACATTTGTTTTTATTGGACACAGATTCTGAGCCTCCTTCAGTGGTAGCTTTTTTGTTTTTCATATCGTTGTTTTTTTGTGTTACCACTTGACTCAGTATGATGGCTGATTGAAATTAATTGAGTTGGATTCTGATTCAGTCAATCCTAGAACTGGTGGTAAGACAATGGACAGGTTTTTGACTGGAATTACCAAGAAAGTTAATCCTTTGGATGTACACATTATGATGTAGACATTATTGCTTTAAAAACTCAGTTGTTTTCCATAGAGAAAGATCTGGATAAGCTTAAAAGAAGCCAATATCAGACATTCCACTTAGAAGCTTGCCTGGCTGAACATATTGTGTCATGAGGTTTGCGTATTCTGAAGAAGCCTTCCCATGTCAATGGAGGCAGTCTTCTTTTGCTTGAATGGCAGAAAGTTGATATTCAGGCAAGTTTCAGCTACCTTAAAGTCTTGGTGAATGCAGCTGACAGGGAAATTGTGACATTAACTGATTCTGTGAATATTAAATATTCTGAACTTTTAAACTTTACCCTGAAGCTGTATTGGATCAGTTTTTAACTGAAATGTTGAATTCCTTATCTGTATATGAGACTAAGCTGCAGAAAGGCAAGATTAACAAGATTTGTCGAGACCATAAAGATTTTCATTTGGGAAACGTCTTCACTTGGCCCAAAGAGGAACCGGTTGAGTTTAGGGATGATGCGACCACATCAGTACTGTTAGCAGACGGCAACACTGTTGGGTCGACGACGCAGAACGTCACACAGGAGAGACTGTTAAGTGACAAGGAGGTACTCCAGGCGTCAGTGTGATGGCTCCTAATAGAGATTTGGGAGCTCTAAAGAAGGTTATCATCACAACAGTATTAGTCCACCGAGATTCCACAGTAGACAAAGGCTCTATAGCTACGGAAAGCATAGCTGCTAAGGGTTCTTTATGTAACCCCCTTTTGGACAATATGATCTCCATTCAAGTTTGTGAGAGAACATCAAAGGGGGTAAAGTCAAAGCCGCAATAAGAGGAAGCTAGAAGGTACTGTAAACAATCAAAACAGTATAAAGAAAGCATTTCTCAACATGAAAAAGGACTAGTGTGGAATCTTTCTAGTTATGTTTTATTGGAACATGAGAACAGTGTGTTGCAGAAAGGTTTATCCTTTATACCCGCTTGTAAGTCTGATTTTACTGATGTCATGACATTAAAATGTTTTCTAGGAATTTGACAATGATATTATTATACAATGATATGAGTAATGAAGCATCTAATGTTAATACTTTTATTAAACCGAGTACATTTATTCCTTGGCCGAACTCGTTGGTTGTAGCCTTTAAGAAGATGTGTATACAAGATATTTATGACCTGAAATTTGAGATGGATGCATGTTATAAAAATAGGAAACAATTTAATTTAACTAAAGAAGAGAACGATGCACTGAAATGCTTAGAGAACAATACCAGTATTATCATTAGGCCTGCCGATAAAGGTGGGCCTGTTGGGGTGCTAGATATGATGTGGTATGTTGGTAAGATGACTAATATGCTTGATGCTCAATTTTATGAGAGATCTCCTCTTAGGTTAGAAATATTATAAATGATGTACAGATATTAGTAAAATGTCTATTGGAAATGGATTTAATAGATGAGCTTTTTAATTATTTGTTTGTTAGTAAGCCTACTGTTCCACTTATGCAGCTTTGGTAGACCTTGTATAAGGACAGCTTGGATCCACCAGTGAGGCCGATTGTATCGGGTAGAAATTGGTGTACTGAATCAATTTCGATATACATAGAGAAGCATTTAAGACCTGTATTGGATAGTTTGTATAAGGAGATGAGGTGCATGGCAAAGAGAGATGGCGAAGGCTAAGGTTAAGGCGTATGAAGAGTTCTATAAAAGGTTGGACGCTAAGGAGGGAGAAAATGACCTGTACTGATTGGCTAGACAGAGAGACCGAGCTAGTAAAGATGTGCAGCAGGTAAGGTTGATAAAGGATAATGAGGGAAACGTACTCACAAGCGAGGAGAGTGTGTTGAGCAGATGGAGAGAGTACTTTGAGGGGTTGATGAATGAAGAGAATGAGATTGAGAGAAGGTTGGTTGATGTGCGGATAGTGAATCGTGAAGTGCAGTGGATTAGCAAGGAGGAATTAAGGATAGCTATGAAGGGGATGAACAGAAAGGCTGTTGGTCCAGATGACATACCTGTGGAAGCATGGAGGAGGTTAGGTGAAATGGCAGTGGAGTTTTAACTAGATTGTCTAATGAAATCTTAGAAAGTGAGAGGATGCCTGAGGAATGGAGAAAGTGTTTTGGTACCGATTTTTAAAAATAAGGGTGATTTGCATAGCTGTAGTAACTACAGAGGGATCAAACTGATCAGTCACAGCATGAAGTTATGGGATCAAACTGATCAGTCACAGCATGAAGTTATGGGAAAGAGTAGTGGAAGCTAGGTTAAGAAGGGAGGTGATGATTAGTGATCAGCAGTATGGTTTCATGCCAGGAAAGTGCACTACAGATGCGATGTTTGCTCTGAGAGTGTTGATGATGTACAGAGAAGGTCAGAAGGAGTGCATTGTGTCTTTGTAGATTTAGAGAAAGCATATGACAGGGTGCCTAGAGAGGAGTTGTGGTATTGTATGAGGATGTTGGGAGTGTCAGAAGTATGTAAGAGTGGTACAGAATATGTACAAGGGTAGTGTGACAGCGGTGAGGTCTGCGGTGGGAGTGACAGATGCATTTAAGGTGGAGGTGGGATTACATGAAGGATCAGCTCTGAGCCCTTTCCTTATTTGCAATGGTGATGGACAGGTTGACAGACGAGAACAGACAGGAGTCCCCATGGACTATGACGTTTGCAGATGACATTGTGATTTGTAGTGAGAGTAGGGAACAGGTGGAGGAGACCCTTGAGAGGTGGAGATAAGCTCTAGAGAGAAGAGGAATGAATGTCAGCAGGACTAAGACAGAATATATGTGTGTGAATGAGAGGGATGATAGAGGAATGGTGAGGATGCAGGGAGTAGAGGTGGCGAAGGTGGATGAGTTTAAGTACTTGGGATCAACAGTTCAGAGTAATGGTGAGTGTGGAAGAGAGGTGAAGAAGAGAGTACAGAGAGGTGAAGAAGAGAGTACAGGCAGGATGGAGTGGATGGAGAAGAGTGTCAGGAGTGATTTGTGACAGACTAGTACCAGTAAGAGTGAAAGGGAAGGTCTGCAAGAAGGGAGTGAGACCATCTATGTTATATGGGTTGGAGACAGTGGCACTGACAAAAAGGCAGGAGTCCGAGCCTGATGTGGCAGAGTTGAAGATGTTAAGATTTGCCCTGGGTGTGACGAGGATGGACAGGATTAGGAATAAGTATATTGGAGGGTCAGCCCAGGTTGGATGGTTTGGAGACAAAGCCAGAGAGGCAAGATTACATTGGTTTGGACACGTGCTGAGGAGGGATGCAGAGTATATTGGGGAAGAAGATGCTAAGGATGAAGCTGCCAGGTAACAGATAGAGGGAGGCCTAAGATAAGGTTTATGGATGTGGTGAGAGAGGACATGCAGGTGGTTGGTATGACAGAGCAAGATGCAGAGGACAGGAAGAAATGGAAACAGTTTATCTGCTGTGGCGACCCCTAACTGGAGCAGCCGAAAGAAGAAGAAGAATTGGATAGTTTGGTGCATGTGTTGAGAGACACTGAACATTTTCTTAATTTGTATTGCTTTGTCTCTGAGAACAATTGTAAGGAGTTTTTATTTGTTGCCATGGACGTAGTCTCTTTGTTTACTGTGATACCCAACTCTGTGGGTATTTCTAGTACAGTATCATTATTGAAATATTATGCTGATTATGATGAAAGTAATATCAGTTTACTGACGAAATTATTAGAAATTGTACTTGAACACCATGTTTTTGTATTTGAGAAACAGGCATACAAGCAATGCAGTGGCGTAGCTATGGGCACATCCTGTGCCAGTAACTACGCCAATGCAGTCATGGTTACCTGGGAAATGGAGTATGTTTTAAATGGACAATACAGTAGATATATTCTCTTCTTCAGAAGATTTGTTGACTATCTTCTTTTTATTTTGTGGGAGGTGACTCGAATACTCTCTTGGAGTTTCAAGATAATGTTAATGCTAGTGCTAGATATTTAAAGTTCACATTTAACTCCGCTTTAAATGAAATTGAGTTTCTAGATGTGGCTGTTGAGTGTTGCTGGAGAAATTTTCATTAAGCTCCATAGAAAGAATTGTCATGTTAATCATTTATTGCATAAGGAGAGTCTACATCCTCCATATGTTTTCAAAAATGTTATACGTAACCAAATGTATAGAGCATCCAGTTTAATGTCAGGGAAGAGGATTTTCGAGCACAAATAGATATAGCTATGGATAATTTGAGTGATAGAGGGTACAAAGATGATTTAATTTTCACTAATGTTGTTGAAGTAATGGGAATGAGGCATGCCCAAGCTAAACCTTATTTTTCGAGTAGAAGGGTTAAGAATGGTAAAAGGGAAGGTGGGCATGGCAATAATAGGAAGTTGAGAGTCCCCTTGAATTATACTAGTGATGTTTGCTGGTATATAGATATTAGATATTATTAAAAGGCATTTGTAAGTCCTTACTACTGATGCAGAGATAGCTAAGTTAATTGAAGATGAGCCAAAAATTTTGTTTAAAAACAATAAGTCTTTAAAAAGAAGGCTGTGTTATTCCTAAGGAAAATCATATAGGTGATAAAAACTATGGTACCAGACCATGTGGGCATTGTAATTTTTGTGCATATATAGACACAAGTTCAGAGTTTGTTCATCCTGATCAGAAAAAGGTATATACCTATATCCCCCTCTCCCCCCCAAAAGGAGAGATAACTATCCCAGCGGAGTGTAGCCTCCCAGACATCTCAAATGCGCAGGTGAAAGCTGCTCTCTCTAAAGCTAAAAACACAGCATCAATGGGACCGGATGGTGTCCCCGGCTGTGTGCTACACAAACTCAACGAGGAACTAAACCCGCATATAAGGCAGCTGTTTAATCTTAGCCTTACCATAGGATACGTGCCCAAGGAGTGGCGTACGGCAACTGTGGTCCCACTCCACAAAGGCGGTACCTCTATGGACCCTGGTAATTACCGCCCCATAAGCTTAACAAGCCTGGTCTGCAAAGCTATGGAGAGGATCATAATGGAACTCATAAACAAAGACATAGGGGACTTGCAGACATTGGACCCGACCCAGTTTGGCTTTGTCAAGGGCAGATCATGCCTTTTGAACTTGGTCGACTTCTTCAAAACAGTCACAAGGCCATTGATGAGGGAAAGGCAGTCCATACAGCCTACCTTGACCTTGCAAAAGCTTTCGACACAGTACCCCACTCGGGTATTATAGTGAAACTTACCAGCTTAAATGTAAACCCATACGTCACAAGATGGGTTGCAAACTGGCTAAAGGACAGAACCCACAGGGTTAGAGTTGCTGGCGCCATGTCAGACTCCAAACCGGTCACAAGTGGTGTCCCACAGGGCTCAGTCCTTGGCCCCCTGTTGTTCGGCATCTACTTCTCAGAAGTACAGGCAAACACAGGAGGACTATGGCTGACAAAGTTTGCAGATGACTGCAAACTGGGCGCCATAGTGGAAAGTACATCGGACACAGATATCCTTCAGAGGGGTCTCACGGAAACTGATAACTGGTGCCAGAGCCATGGCCTGAAGTTAGATGCGAAAAAATGTATAGTCATACCCTTCGGGAAAAACAAGGTAACCCCAAGCTACCATATAGGTGGCAATCCATTAAGCACAGAAGAGGTTATCAGGGACCTGGGGACCCAGGTTGACAGTGGCCTTTCTTTTGACACTCACATTGCTGAAGTGGTTAGAAAGACCTTCTACATTGCCCACCTGATCATGAAGGGATTCACATCCAGATCAAGTGAGGTCATTGTTCCCCTCTACTCTTCACTTATCAGACCAATGATCGAGTACAATGCCCCATTCGGGATGTATCTCACCCAACACCTGCAGCAATTGGAGAGACCCCAAAAGTTCCTCACCAAAAGGATAAAGGGACTCCAAAATCTGTCATATGCTGCCAGACTGAAGAAACTCCAGCTCTATTCAGTCGCATACCACCTGCTCAGAGGTGACCTGTGCCTGACATACAAGGCCATGTCCAACCCGGAATTAATGGACATGCTCCACCTCAAAAAATCCAAATCTACCAGATCCACTAGAGCAAGCGACTTAAACCTTAGCACGGATATAAATAAGACATGCTGGAGGGATAGATTTGTCACCCAGAGACTCCCTATGCTGTGGAATAAAATCCCGGTCCATGTGAGGCAGAGCACCTCACTGGCTCTGTTCAAGAGAAATCTTGACCGGTGGATGGGAGATCGTAGGTTTACCCCGGGAATCATCTCTGTGTCACTGCTGGACAGAGGCACAACAAACTAATGGGCACAGTATTTTTTAACATAAGGGGTGGCGTAAGCCACAGAACTTTGGGCTAGGCTTATAAATGCCTTAGGGCAGATAGCCTAGTATAAACCTATGAACCTGTAAAGTACATGCCATATGCGACACGGAGCATATAGTTTATCTTGCCTGTTGCATAAAATGTAAGATGTTCTATATAGGGAAAACTAACAGAACATTCAGAGAACGTATCCGAAAACATATTTATAACATTAATAAACGCAATAAGGTTAATGTACTTGCCAAGCATGTTATAAACACTGACTCTATGCATGCATTTAAGTTTTTATCCATTGCTAAAGTGGTAGAGAGTGTTAGATTAGGTGACATACGTAATAAGACTGAAGATTTCGAATCGACTGAAGATTTAGAATCAACATGGGTTGTTAGAATGAGAGGGGATTCAGGACATGGTCTTAATGAATCCGTACCCCCTTAAACCTAGACCTGTTAGGAGGTAGTTTAGTGTTTGAGTCTAGTATGGTTTTATTGTTGTTTTAAGTTGTGTTGTATTAAAATGTGTGATATGCTTTTAAGATATTGAGTGGAGTGTGCAATGTGATTTTAGTTGGTTTTATAGGTATATAAGGGTGTGTGCTTTATTGTGCAGTTTATAACACCTGAAGAAGCTATTGAAGTGAAAGCACTTGTGTTGTGTGCACTCTAAGTAAAGACTTTGAACTGGATAATACAGCCATTTTCTATGTCTTCTTTATTATTTTTTTTTCATCTAGTTTTTCCTTCTGTTTCTTCTACTACTAAAATGTTGTCTTTGTTCATTTTCTTCCCTTTCGTTTTACTTACTGTTTTTTTTTTTTTTTTTTTGCAGTCCATCCATAAAAGTCCACTTTTGTTACATTTGTAACATTTCAATTCACATTATTTCCATCCTGTCCAATTTCCTCACAAATATAACATTTTCATTTGTCTCAGGTACTAATCAGATATCCTTCTTTTCCACAATAAGAACATTTTGAATTGTCCTCAGTATTTTACAACACCCCTATTCCCCTCCACATTTATTACGCTTAGTATATGTATAATTTTTTTCTGTATTTTAATACAATATTACAGTCTCAGACACCAGTCCATAAAACCCTTTTGTCACAAACCTTTGCAGTGTCCAGTACTTCTCTCTCCATCTACCTCCCTGTTTCTCCGGGCCACCTCTGTTTCAGAATGGAAACAGGAAGTGTTTCTCCAAAATGGTTTCCACTCACAACAGTGACTAATAGTGGAAGTTCCCAGATGCCCTGGCAAATTTCCTCTAGCAATATAGATATCACCTTGGGTCTCCCCTGAAAAGAAGCCATTAACCTAATGGAGCTAACCCAGTCAACAAAGAATGAAGAAATGAAGTAAACACATTTCTTCATAGTTGTCTCATATTATTACTTTTATTTTATACTCCCCACAACAAATCAGTTCCAGGAGAGATGTTCTTGTGTTTCACTGTTGCAGTCATTACATTTGGGTAATCTGCTGGCAGGTTGCCCTCAGTCGGCCTGATTAACAAAGTCTTGGGTCCTGCGTCGGTTGCTGTCCCTACTTCCATGATGTCAGGGGTATAAAACATGCAGCGGACGCCATTACATCAGTCTTTCTTGCCGCGCGGTGCCCGAAGCAGAAGCAGTTCGCAAGTGCCGGTCGGCCGACTCCTGAAGTTTTCGTTTTCAAGTTTCAGAACCGAAGTCTTCAACTAAAAGCTAAGTACCCCGTTGGGGAAACTTTTTCTTGCTCCTTACCGATGTCAGTAAAAGTTTATAATTGCATTACTTGTGGGAAGCAAATACCTCATAAGGATTTTAATTTGTACTGTATTCTTTGCCTAGGCCCTGATCATAACGTACCTTGTTGTCTGTTTTGTGCTCGATTTAAACGCACTATTAAACGTCGGTACGTTTTTGCTTCTAAATATTTTGGCTCACAATTTAACTGTCCAGAAATGACGTCGGTTAGCAACCAGACTACCAGAATACCTAAAAAGCGCAAAGAAAAAGACAGAGACAGGCCGTCGTGGTCCAAAACTGATGACGCTTCTCCTAAGCCAGTCGCTAGTTCGCCGGTACTCAGTGAGGTGCTTTCACAGCCCCTGATGCCTGCTACTTTTGATTCGTAGGCCTCTACTGAGACCCATTTGGAGTCCAGTATTGAACCCGTGGATGTCTCTACCTTAAATGGGTCCGGAGCCACTGTGCAGGCACCGGCTTCTGAGGGTGTTTTCAGGCCTAAAGAGTTGTATATTAAACAGACGCCATCTTCAAAACTAAGGCCAAAATCTACTACTTTGTGTAAAAAAAAATGACGCTTGGGCCACGTATGCAGGCCCCTATGCCTAAAAAAACAAATTATCAAAATGGCTGAAGATTTAATTACCTTGATCACGGGTAGCCAACCCCCTCCTCCTGCTAAGAGGCCTAGGCAAGACATTGATTATGAATCTTCTGATCAGGATTCTATTTCTTCTGACTCTTCTACTGAACAGGATTTTATCTGTACCTACTTATGAGGACTCTGATGCAGATGATTCCATTCCTTCTGCTTCTCCCCCTGAGGGTTTCTCTTTTGGAGAAACTTTACATACCTTAAGGGTTTCTCTTTTGGAGAAACTTTACATACCTTAAGGGAACATTTCCACTGGGAAAGTCAGGATTTCTCTGAATCTAAAAAGAGACTTGGGGATTTTCTTCTTTTTCCTCCGCATAGGCCTTTGGCTATACCTCCTGTTCTAAGCATTGTTGATAATGTTTTTCAGAATCTAGTATGACTCCTGATTCTCTGCCTCCGGCTCCTAGTAAGTCAGACAGATACTGCAGGGTTCCTGACTCCCACAAATTCCTTTTCAAAAATCCTACTGCTGATCCTGAAACTATTTCTCATGGTCCAAAGGGCATTAAGGCCTCTACTGCTAAAAATCCTACCCCTTCTGATAGAGATTCCAGGGCGCTGGATAGATGGGGTAAGAAGGTTTACACGTCTGCAACCTTGGCAATCAGGGCTTTAAGCTGTCAGTTTCATATGCTTAAATATCAACAGCATATCATGGGACTACTTAAACAGAAAATGATGTTAATCTCTGATTTTGTGGAAAATAAAGATTTGCAGGATTTATTACATTCAGCTGAACAAGTTGGAAAACATACTTTGCAATGTGGTTTTGATTCCCTGGAGGCCTCTTGCAGGACTGCTGTAACTGGATCTGTGCTAAGAAGGCATGCTTGGCTCAAAGAGCAAACTCTACCTGACCATGTTAAAGCAAAATTGTTGGATGCTCCTTTACAACAGGACCATCTCTTTGGTAATAAGGCTGAAGAAGTGTTAAAAAAGATGGAAGGTAAAGCTAAATCTATGCAAACTGTGAAAGATTTCTTACAAGTGCAACCTCCAAAATTTAGTAGGCACTGGCCTACTAAGAACTGGTCCTTTCCATGTCCCTTCGAGAGCCGCTCATGTCAAATCCAGACATTCCAAAGGCTCCAGGTTTCAGTCACAAGGAACTTTTAGAACAAAACAATGGGGTGCCTCCACCTCCAAATCTGGAAACAACAAGGCACCTCCCTATGGTAAACAGTCTCAATGACTTCCCTCTACAATCACCAAGCACTTACCTTTTAGCCACCCCTTTGGGGAGAAAACTGGAACTTCATGCACAAAACTGGCAACTTGTTACCCAGGACAAATGGGTTTTAAAAATAGTATCCCAGGGATACAGATTTCATTTCCTCACGTTGCCAATCCCAAATCAATGGGCAGAGGCCCAGAAACAAGTTCTGTCCCTCATGAACATGGGGGCTATTCAGCCAGTACCAGAAGAGGAAAAGGGACAAGGTTTCTATTCAAGACTTTTCCTGGTACCCAGAAAAGACAAATCATGGCATCCAATTCTGGACTTATCCACTCTAAACACATTTCTGAACATTCCAAAATTCAAGATGCTGACTCTTCAGCAGTTACTACCTATGCTAGGCAAAGATGCCTAGTTGGTAACTATAGACTTAAAGAGGCTTACCTGCATATCCCAATCAGGGAATCTTGCAGAAGATACCTCTGCTTCAAAGCAGGCTACTTGCATTACCAGTTCTCTGCACTGCCCTTTGACTTGTGTACTGCGCCCAGGGTCTTCACAAAGTGCCTGGCTCCAGTAATTGCATTTTGCAGGCAAAGAAATATTCAAATATATCCATACCTGGACAATTGTCTCATTCAGGCAGAAAACAAGGACATTCTTCTAAAGCATCTGGCATTTGTAAAAAGGGTTCTAATTTGTCTAGGGTACACCATAAATGAAAAGAAATAACAACTGATGCCCTCTCAAAAAATTACATTCCTGGGTGCAAGCTTGAATACAACTGCCCAGATGACTTGCCTTATGCCAGAAAAGCAAATTCAATTGGTGACTTACTTCAAACAGGTGGCCACAAAAACCCTGCTATCTGCAAGACAAATTCTGCAAGCATTGGGGTTCATGGCCCCCTGCATTCTTCTCATTCCATATGCAAGACTGCATATGAGGAAACTTCAGTGGTACTTAAAAAGTTTATGGAGTCAACATCGTCACAGCCTGGAAACAATGATTCCTATCATACCTTGCCTGCAACTAGAGTTCCTATGGTGGGCAGAGGCCTGCCACCAAAACAAGGGATGGACATTCACTGCACTCCCTGCCGCCCAAACCCTAACTACAGATGCATCAGACTATGCTTGGGGGGCTCATCTGGCAGGAAAGTGCATTCAGGGCAAATGGAGCCCAAATCAAATGCACCTACATATCAATCAGAAAGAGATGCTAGCTGTACAGAATGCACTGACAGCCTTCAAGGACTACCTTCATCCAGGACAACTAATGATAAAGACAGACAACACCACAGTTATGTGGCACATAAACAAGCAGGGGGGTACACATTCCTACCCCCTTTGCAGACTAGCCATGGAATTGTGGAACATGGCCTTGACCTACCAAATACAACTACAAGCTCGATTCCTGCCAAGAAAGCTAAATACTCTGGCAGACAAACTAAACAGAAGTCTTATGGACCCACACTAATGGAAACGGGAACCACAAGTTTTCAGCATGTTGACACGCAAATGGGGAAGTCCAGTTCTGGGGTGAGGCAAAAAGATCCATGTCTATCAGTTGGACAAATTCTGCACAAGAATTCATCACAAAAAAGCTTGGAAAGTGGATGCTCTTTCATTCATCTGGAAAAACCTTATCAGTCTATGCCTTTCTCCTCTGCCTCTGCTCTCCAAAGTTCTACTAAACGTCAGACAGGACAAACCAAAAATGGTTCTGATTGCTCCAGACTGGCCTCGCCAACACTGGTACCCACTCCTGCGCAATGTGTCACACCTTCCTCCATGGCATCTGCCTCAGACACCTTACCTTCTGTCTCTGCAGAACTACCAAATTCTGCACACTTGGCTCCAAACTTTGAATCTTGCAGCGTGGCTAATCAACTAATTTCACCCTTGTCATCCCTCAAAAAACATGCGATGGATGTCATTTTGGAGGCTAGAAGACCTAGTACTAGAATATCTTATGCTGACACATGGAAAAGATTCTGTGCCTGGAACCAGTCACAAGGAATAAGCACAGCAATGCCCAATATTCCTCAGATTCTGCAATATGTAACTGAGATGCTTCACAAGGACCTATCTTTTTCTTCCATAAAAATCCATGCCTCAGCCATTTCAGCTCATTACAACACATAACCTCCCCTCTTCTCTCATCATCTGCTAAAGCAGTATCTCAGAGGGGCCAAAAATGTAAGACCTCCCAGGAGAGCGCCAACTCCTGCATGGGACCTCAATTTTGTTTTGGGAAAAACTCACTCTTCCCTCCTTTTGAGCCAGCTGCTACTGCGGACCTAAAAGTTCTGTCCTGGAAAACCGCTTTCCTTTTAGCAGTCACTTCAGCTAGAAGGATTTCAGAATTACAGGCTCTTATGGCAGTGGAGCCTTTCATCCGGACAGGGTGGCTCTCAGCACCAATCCATCTTTCATGCCTAAGGTGGTATCCAATGTGGCTCTTAATCAGACCATTCATCTGCCAACTTTCTTTCCCAATCCACAGAATAAGGGTGAGTCGATTCTGCATTCATTGGATGTACCCAGACAACTTAAATTCTACTTAAACAGGACAAAATCTCTAAGAAAATCTGAACAACTATTGGTGGCATTTGCTGCAGGGGCAGAGGGAAAGGCTATTTCAAAGCAGACCATTTCCAAATGGATAAGCCATTGTATTCGTTTCTGCTATATGCACCATGGGAAACCTATGCCTAAGGGGATCAGATCTCATTCCACCAAGGCTGCATTTACTTCTGCAGCCTTTCTCAGAGGGGTTCCTACCAGAAACATTCTAGAAGCTGCTACCTGGAACTCAGTTCATACATTCACCAAACATTACCATTTACCTCTCTTCTCTAAATCCAGAGCTGGCTTTGCCACTGCTGTCCTGCAGGGCCTTATAGCTGCTCCTAATGCTGTATAAATCCATCCTCCCAACCATAGCTTTGGGATTCTACCCAAATGTAACGACTGCAATAGTGAAACACTAAGAACATAGTACAGCTGTGTACACTTACCATAAATGTCGATGTTAGAGTGTATTCACTGTTGCAGTCCTGGTTACCCACCCTCCAGCCCCCCCCTGTTTCTCTTACTATACCTCTCCTTTCTTTTACTATGCTTAAAAGCCTTTTTGGTGTATTTGCTTTTGTTTGGAGGTATATTTTGTGTTTTAAATTTTATATATATATATATATATATATATATATATATATATATATATATATATATATATATGTATGTATATATATATATATATATATGTATATGTATGTGTGTGTGTGTGTATATAGGTATATATATATATATCTCCCCATTTGGAAAAACTGATGTAATGGCGTCGGCTGCATGTTTTATACCCCTGACGTCATAGAAGAAGGGACAGCAACCGACGCAGGACCCAAGACTTTGTTAATCAGGCCTACTGAGGGAAACCTGCCAGCAGATTACCCAAATGTAATGACTGCAACAGTGAATGCACTCATAGTTTCTTAGTTTCATAGTTTTGTTGGGAGGATGGCCTAATGGTTAAGGTGTTTGCCTTACAAACACAAGGTGCTGGGTTTGAGTCTCACAAGGGATAATTGGCTAGGCTTAAAATGGCTCGCAAGGGCAGTTAGCTTAGTACTAATCTATGAACCTATGAACCTATGTACTAGGCTATCTGCCCTAGGACATTTATAAGCCTAGCCAGTGTGTGTGTGGCTTTTGCCACCCCTTGGAATGATACTCTACATCTACACTCGAACTCAAACATCTACATTTATGGTAAGTGTACACAACTGTTCTTTACATCTCTTGCAAGAAGGCATTGACTTCTTTTGTGCCTTTCTGAAAAGGGGTGGACTCTTGAAGAATTTTTGATGCAGCAACTTGGTCCTCCATACATACCTTTACAAAGCATTAAGAATTTTTCCTTTTCCAGGTCCATTTTCTAGGGGCTCCTGGAGTCATGGGTGTTAGCCTCCTCCCTCTTCTGCTACTCCTGTCTAAGCTATGGTAATGTACCTACATAGCTTACGCTACTGCAGCTGTGATCATTTTGAACATTTTATAGTGGTATGAGTAAAGTTAGCATAACAGTTGATGTTCCAATGCTACAGTCTTGCACTAGCCATCCCTCCCTCCATATGTTTTTTTTGCCAGGATGTGTTTCCTTTTTAAAACAGTGTGATTCATTTCCTTTGTTCCTAGCATGTGCATTCAGAGCTCTTGCTTTCTTAGGCAAAAAAAAAAAAATTACTCTGAAGTATTTTGGTACTCCTCTTGCATTTTATAGGAGCCATCACTGTGTTCCTGGTAAAGAGAGCACCTGGAAGGCATCTAAAGCTTTCGGAAGCTGAGTGGTGTAGGTGTGGCACACCCATATAGCTTAGGCTACTAGAGCGGTCATGCTTTAGAACAGTGATGCATTAGAACATCTGCTGTTACTGTAGGTTCGCTTGCACAACTATACTTTACCTATGTGTTAGTCGTTTCCTTACCCTTTTGTCTATATATTCAGGGACACCTGTCTTCTATTGTATACCGCATCAGCTTTTCCCTGATCATATTATTTGCTCTATTTTGCATCTCCTCTTCCAGTGTTTTTATTATTTAGGTAATGCCATCAGAAAAGGAAAACAAAGGTATATAGGTCATTTAGAGACGGTTATCTATGGGAATATTTGCGGTTATCAAAAAGTACTAGAAATTCATCAGACAACTTGTGGAGATGATTCTGTAGTAATGAGAAGTGTACTAATTGGTTCTCTGACAGAGTTGCTGATGCATGGAACAGACAACCAAATTACATTAAAGCAAGTACTAGTTTAGATATTTTTAAGAACAGCCTGGACACTTATTATGGGAACAAGTGTTTTGGTATATTGGCAGAGTAGAATGGCATTAATGCATATGCTTTAAATATCTGTATGTATGTATGATCCTGCAGTAAGCACAGTGAAGTTACTCTTTCAATAGAGTTAAAAATTAAAAAAAAGTCCCCCTCCTTTGAGAAGAACAAAGAAGAAAGTATTCCTCAAGTATTCCTCCTTTAGGATAAGTGGAGTCATTTTGAAAACTGAGCATTTTCCCTTTTGAGTATGCATGGGGCCTGCTTTTCTTGCTGAGTAGATTATAGCATGTACCATAGTAGTTAACAAAGGTGTCTTCAAAAGCAAATTTTTTCACAACAGTTTCATTTTTTATGCAGCACACTCAGTTTACAGTATTAAACTTCTATGCTTTGTGTGTGCTTGAGGAGCCAAAAAAGAAAAACACAAGTGTTCAGGGGAGAGGAGATGAACTTGAACAAAAAGTATTTGTGTTCTGGTAGCTAGCAGCAGTAACAGGATTAATGAAGGAACTTAAGAATCTGGTTGTTGAATACTTAAGATTTGGTTCTTGTTCATTTATTTGCACATGCACCTTCCCAACCTCATTTATAGGCTGTAGTGAGCTACATCATAGGTTGGTACTAGGCTATCAGCCCTAGGGCCTATACAAGCCTAGCCATAACAATTCTCTGGATATTTCTTCCCACAGTATTTACTTCCCTGGACCCCTGTCTAGCAGGGCCACTGTTGTGATCCCCAGGGTGAATTTCCTGTCTCCCATCCAATCATCAAGGTTCTTTTTGAAGAGGGCCAAGGAGGCGCTCTGCTTGACATGTATGGGGGAGTCTCTGGGTCAGAAACCTACCCTTCCAGCATGTTTTGTTTATTTTGATGACAAGGTTTAGATCCTTGGAGCATGTGGCTCTGAGGGATTGGGATTTCTTTAAGTGGAGCATGTCGAACAGCTCAGGGTTTGACATGGTCTTGTATGTTAAGCAGAGATCACCTCTGAGTAGACGATATGCCACAGAGTATAGCTTGAATTTTTTTAGACTATCAGCATAGGGCATCTGCTTTAGGCCTGTGATTCTATTAGTGAGGTATTTCTGCAGCCTTTCTAGCTGTTGCAGATGACTTGTGAGGTACATACCAAACGGGGCATTGTACTCTATAATGAGGGATGAGTACAGTGGGACAATGACCTCCTTTTTTCTGGGTGAAAAGCCCTTAGTGATGAGGTGTGCCACATAGAAAGATTTCCTGACTGTTGTGGCAATGTGGTTATCAAAGGTGAGACCACTGTCCACCTGTGTCCCTAAGTCTCATCACACTTTCGGTGTTTAGTGTACTGCCACCTACGTGGTAATTCATGGGTACATGGTTTTCCCCAAAGGTACATTTCTTGGTATAAACTTGAGCTCATGGCTCTGGCACCAAGCATCTGTTTCTGTAATGCCTTTTTGTAGAATATCTACATCATTTGGGGATTCAATGATTGCTCCCAGTTTGCAGTCATCTGCGAACTTCGTTAGCCAGTGTCCCTTAGTGTTGGCCATGCACCTGCTTAAGTTGTTGTCTTTGTACTACAGGGTTTTGAAAATTCAGGATGCCACTCCTCTTTGTTTTAAACTTATGCATTTATTCCTTTACCTGTTTTGCAGGTGGATGAGACTAGTGTTGCTGATCCTTTTGCATGTTTACTGTCTGCTTGGGGATAGCTAATTAGCAGTGGAGTGCTGTTTCTTCAAATTATGAGAATGGTTTAGATTCATTTCATATACACACATCTGTATCTATCTATATATATATATGTGTGTGTGTGTGTGTGTGTGTGTGTATATATGTATATGTATATGCGTATATATATATATATATATATATATATATATATATATATATATATATATATATGGATTCACTTCAGAAGCTCGAATTTACAAAATCTCGAACTTCACATAACCGAAACCAAAACATCGAGTTTTGTAAACTCGAACTTCTGAAATGAAACCAAAAAAAAAAAAAAAAAAGACAAACTTCACTTTTGCAGGGGCTTTGCCTGCACCTATGGGGGCTGTGCCCCACCCCTACTTACATATACCAACTCCAAGATCGCGCTACAGTGGGGAAATGGGAAATCTCCTGTCTTGCGCTGTATGCGGAAGCAAAGCGGAGATTTCTCATTTCCTGTCAACACCACACAAAAAAAAAAACATTACGTACACACAGAGCGTACAAGAATCCTTGCCTCTGTGTGTACGCAATGTATTAAGGTAAGTAAACTTTTATTTTTCAACACTACACATATTCGATTTACTGAAATCTCGATCATATGGTCTCGACCATACGAAATTCGAGATTTCAGTAATTCGATTATGTGAAGTGTACCCATATATATATATATATATATATATATATATATATATATATATATATATACACACACACACACACACACACACACACACACACACACACACACACACACACACACACACACACACACACACAAAGTGGTAGCACAGGCGGATTAACTTTTTTCTCTCAAGTTTTTTCAAGTGGATTTTTTAAGTAACATTGTTCCCTTTTCGCAATGACACATGAAGAGAAATGTATAGAACATATTCCTAACCCACAACGTTCTCCTAACCTGTGTTCAAAAAGGCTCTCAGAGTTTGGCATGACATTTTAAGAAACCAACACTATCTTTGACAGCAAGAATGCAGATGGAATGACTTAGTAGTGGGATTCATTCTTTCTGGAATTTTAATCGCTTGCTGAAATAATTATCTGTGTTGAGGCCAAGAATGTTGTGGCTCAAAAGTGTAGATTTCAGACATAGATATGTATCAGGTAACTCAGAAATTATGTGGCACAGAAAAAGAAATGTAATAGTGTAGTTGGCAAGTTATTTCTTAAAACAATCTGGAAACCTTCCGAGGTGCTAACACAAGCATTATTAGTGAGTGGCCTAGGCATAAATTTTATGTAGACAGTCTTTCCCTGGGCAACTTGAATCAAGGCATAATTTGGTAACCTTGTATGTAGTTTTAATGTTTGCAACTGTGGTCTATAGATTTTCTCGGTTTTTATTTATATGGTTTCTGTTACGTACTAGCTCTGCAGTTCTTTTTTCCTCTCTTTTGGTGTTCTCATACCCACAGCACCTGGCCATTCTATAACATTTAAATTACTGTTCCACTGAATTCTTGTGTTTACTTGCATAAGAATGCTTTCTTTAGCAGTCTGCTGTATCTGCTAAAGCTGAGTCTTTAAATACTGCTGTCTAGAAAGGAGGCTGTGTAGTGCCTGTGGTGACCATGGTGCACATAAATGTTTGCCAGTCTTTCTGCTTTGTAATTTCATTTCTTCCAAGAAACTACATGTGATATTTAAAAATAAGTGGCAGCCGTCGCATCATGGTTATCTCGTTGATCCTTTACATATCGTGCACTTTTTAGCTGTATCCACCATCTTTATTTCACCTTGTGAACTGACCAGTGTCGTCTTCTATTGTCATTTGTGAGTCTCCACTTACTTAGATTTGGTACTTAACTGTCCTTCAGTCATATTAACCATACCTCTAAAGTTTTTAGTGTGATGAATCTGGACAAAGCCTAAAATAATGGGGAGGGGGGCAAAGGTCCAAAAATTGGGACAGATTTTAAGTTTACAAAATTAGAATGTTGCTAGAGTAACAGGTATTATGTTAACATGCATGTTGTGAAGAATTATAAAGTCTGAAACTCAAATGTTTGTCATTATTTAGTGACTTTCAGTCCTGACCAGTTTGCCAGAAAGCCACAAATTTTATGAGGTACATGCCAAAAATGAGTCAAAAATCTGGACAGTCTTTGAAAATCTGGACAGTTGAGGTATAAGGACTTTAATCAGACTTTTTGTTTACACTGTTGCAATGGATTTACTATATATTTCATAGCTGTGCCTGTTTACGCAACCCTGCATTGTTTGTTTTTGATGAGTTTTCATCAGTTTACAGAGGATAAAACTATGTGGGATGCAACGTGTCTTATTTTGAGAGCCCATTTTCAGTGATGTAAAGCTTGGATCTGCTTTTCTTTTGTCCTTCCACATAGTTGTTAAAAGACTAGGTCTGGTATTTGGGTGTGCACTCCCCTTCGACCCATCCTTAGCATCCCTGCACCAAGGTTAAGGGTTGCATTTGCCCTAGGATTTCCCTGTTCATTTTAGGCAATGAAGAAGTGCAGTTTCTTCTACAGGGCATTATTGGAAAGTTTCTGTGCTTGATGCCTTAAAAAAATATAAACCTTTCAAGTGCACATGTGGGTACCACATGAGCTGAGACTACCATAGGAGCTATTCCCCCGGGATTGGAACACAATTTTGATTGTTGCAAAGATCTGGCACATCAATCCTACAATTTGCTGGCTGTAAAAAATGAAGCTTTGCAGTTTTTATCCGTGCCCATCAGTCATAGCTGAGGCACTGAGCAAAGATAAAAGGCAGAAGGACTGTCTGAAGACTTCAGCCAGGAGGAAAGGGACCAAAGTCCTGGCCTGGCTCCTCTTCAATGCCTGCCACACACATGGTGAACTATGATCCCTCACACAGCATCCTTGTGTTCTAGCAATTGGTCATTAACCCATTCCTTATCAACAGGTGAACACAAATTTAGTCAGAGTGGCACCCAACTCCAACATGTAGCCAATCCTAGAAGTAAGACATATATAAGGTTGTAGTTTCCATCCCCCTTTGTTTGCTTGCTGAAATGTGGTAATGCCTAATAAGTGAATGGGGGAACAGGCTTTTGAGTCCTCTGGATAGGTTTTTCTCTCTAAAGCTAGACCAGAGGAAGTCCTTCTACTTCACCCCCACTGAATGGTTGCTTCTTTATCTGTGAGAGCTCTACTGGATCATCACAGGTCTTCTTTATCTGTTTTATGGCTGTTTTTTCCATTCCTACATGGGTCTTCAAATGTCTGTTCAGCTTATGCTTTCGTGATGTTGAACTGATGCATGACAGTATAATTTAGCAGTTAAGTGCAATATAATTGCTTGGTCCTGCAGGATCCCTTCAGTTCCTCATAGCAAACTTTCTGTATGCTTTCTCATTACTCATTTGACCAGTGTCACGTCTGTGTTTATTCCTGTATTTCATGCACACTGCTTATAAGAGAATGTCTCCCAAGTATGCAAGGATGGAGGCCCTGATCCCTATCAAAAGTGCAAATCCTGGCACTTCAGAAAAAAAGTGCAGCTGACCCAGAAAACCTGCAAATTCTAAAACTCTGTTTTCAATAACTTTCAAGTGTTATTCTGTGCACAAGACATGGTCACCACCTAATCCCACCCCTGCTGCTTAATGCAAAGATTGCTGTACCCTGCTCGGAGATACTACATCCTTGGATTTAGTGTAGAATCCCTCCATTAACACTTTTGTGTTTCTAAGGATCACAAGTACAGTCTTTGCAGTTTCAGTGGGCACATGGAGGTGCCAGTGGTAGAAGTGCACAAGAGCAGTTTATCCATCTCTTCTGTTAAGCCCGTCTTAGAAAAAAATATCTCAGATTCAAAAAATGCACTGTGGACTACTTCTATACCTTCTTCCTCTCTTCAGTAGTGCCTTGGTGTTTATATTAAGAAGAAAAGAGAAACCATTAAAAATGTAATTTTCACTGATTGGAAGCAACCAGATTTGGATACTTCACCTAAGAAGGCAACCGTTTGTATTGGTGTACTTTGTGCAGTTCTCTTGGCCATATAGGAAGAGTAACATCCAGCTTCTGAAAGGAAACCTCGCAGAAAGGTGCAGGAATGGAGTGGAAATTATAAGATCAGAGGCTTAATGTGCTGGAGACCTTTTTGCTTTAGAACCAAAGAGATTGAGATGGGGAATGTAGGTGCATAAATCATGTTAGCTGTCCATCAGCTACTACGAGTGCCTCTTCTTGATCACCAGATCTCCTAAACTCAGCTTTCTTCACCAGAAATCCCTTTGTTCATATTTAGGTTGGTGAGGAGATCAAGATATCATGAGGCGACATCATACTGCAGTAATGGGAGTATTTTCTTTTTAAGACCTACCTATCCTTCCCCCTGCTTCCAGCCGTACTGCTCAAGCGGATGAGTTGCAATGCATGGTGTATTTTCCACACTTCTGTGTGCAACTGGGACATCTTAACCACTATACTGAGAAAGATGGGTCCAAAGTTTGGCAGAAGAGGTAACATGATGGAAGCAAGGAGCAAGAGGTGTGTAGTTTATGACCTAGGAAGTGAAGGAATTATAGTGAGTGGATTGGACTGACTGTTTGGGGCAACATGTAAGGCTTTATTAGTTTTGGTGTTAGGGAAGAATGTGTTTTTCATTTGTTAACCAAGTTATTGAGCTGATATGTTAGGGTAATTTTCAGCTGTGAATCAGGTCACAGGAGAAGGGCAAATGTTGATGATGATAAATTTGAGTAGGCATTCAGTGGGCTTTTATTTGTGGAGACATCAGAGTACCCACAAGAAACCCACACTGACACATTGAGAAGGCATGCAAGATCCAAGCAGTCAGTAACCGGAAGCTAGGACTGTATCCCAGCTTCTGGGGCTATTTGGTAGAAACATTCACTAATTAGTGTACTTCTCTGCCAAGGAATAACACATGGAGAGCACTTCCGTACAAAGAATTCTGTAGAAAAATTGCATGGTGTGCTTTGTGAATTGGTTTGCCTGACATAATTATTTATGTTCTGTCATTGGTGCTTGCTTAATACTTTTAGCTTTACTATTTTTTTTTAATTCCTGAAACTGCAACATGCCATATATTTTATGGCTTACTGGAAAGTTTAGAGTACCTTTATTTGCCTTTGTATCTATTTTTGAAACCCATTTTTAAACCTTGGTAGTTCAGTACTGAAAGTTGATAAAGTTGCTCACATACAGGAAACCACAAGCTGTTTGAAGTATGTTCAGCAACTTACCACCACCCAGTGTGCTCAAGATGAGCAGATTCTGAAACTGAAACAACCCAAGCCTTTTGTGTTACATGTGGTTACTGATCATATCATAAAAGGGTAGAAGCTATCCCAGATTTTGTCTCTCAGCATTTATTTTTTTATTTATTTATTTTTTTATTAGAGCAGGGCAGATTGTAGAAGTGCACACACAGCATCATTTAATTAGCTTCTTGTGTAAGTGTTAAACTTTTAGAATTCAAATTTGGAAGCTTTTCAAATTGGAGAGGTTGTTTTCTGTAAAGAACTTAGCTGTGGTTTGAAGGCTTTTTTGAAGAAGTGAGAGCTGTAATAGTGTGATTTCTAACACTTTGAAAAGTAAACTGATGTAAACCGAAAAAGAGTGAATTCTGAAGGAGACTTCGCCCCATGCCCTTCATACACTAGCATGTGTATACATTGTGTGATTGTTGCACCTTGGAGTAGGGGTTGGACTCAGAAATGTAGCAGCCTTGAACTTGCTGTATAACCGTTAATTTGTACTTGAAGCAGTTTACCCCAAGCATAGAATCAGGTTGATGTCCATGATGTGCCTTCAGTTTACAGTTCACTGAATCCCATTGTAGCATGTCTTAACCATCATCCAATATGCAGTGCCACTGAAAACCAACAGCTTGCAACTCTGCCAGTGATGTCTTCCACTTGGTTACAAAAAGGAACAGCTCCAGACCATGCAGTGGTACAGCCTGGATAAGCAGCTAATGCAGCTTTTGTTCTGGGATACAGATAATTATACCTGTTATGGGCTGCGATGGCCCGCGTGACATTCCAGAACCAATATGTAGAACACTGTGGAGATGTCTAAAGTTGCTGTAACACATATATTGCAAACTACCACCATGCACAACCAGGTAGTGAATGCATAAGGTTCCAAAAGCATGGTCTTGAGCATCATACTGCCATGGAAGCTTGACTGTCTATTTGTGCAGACTGTCCTTGGAGCAGCATGAGACATGCAGCTGGGGTGTTTGATGCAGCAACAGTGACTGTGACTAGTGCATCATGTTAAGGTATCATATGGCACAGTCTGTTTGTTATCTGCTGTGTGTAGATCTACATAAGATACAGTACAGGTCACAATGGGCATAGGGCATGTGTCAAGGTTGGCATGGAATGCTCACTATCAACTTGTTTTGGGAGAACTCTCCATGTTATGTAGCTAGAGTCCCACAAACATGTTGAATCATAATATGAAAATTATCCAGGTCAGTCTCACTGAAAACTGAGTCTGGGGATCTTTCAGGATTTTTTTTTTTTTAAACAAGAGACAGTTTTATTAAATTGTCACTTATGACATAGGCAGTGATACATTTTTTATAAATGAAAACAAACCATATTGACATATTTTTAGTTGCAAACATATGTCACTTATCTAGCCAGTCATTGACAGTTGAACATTACATAGCTCATTCAAATCCTGCCTTCTTTTAAATCTCATTCCCCCTCCAAAATATTATTTTGCATGTATTGTTCCCACAATTCCCATTTTTTCTATGTATTTTGCTCCTACCACTTTCTAAAGATCCTGTTTCCAGTTGTTTTTAACTCTGTTACTATATTTACTACTTTAGTACAGTTGGTTTAAACTTTGATTTCCATTTTCTAGTGATTGCTTTTTTGGCAGCCGCCATAATCATAGCTCAAAAAAAATTCCTTAGTTATACCAATTTGCTCACCCAGTATTTCTGATAGTTGTCTGCAGAGAATTTTTAGTCTGCTAACTCATTATACTCCAAAAAATATTCCCAATTATCTCTTTCTTCCCTGTCAGAACTCCAACATTTGCTATCTACCTGGGGAAAATTCTTTTGGGGTATAAAAATATCTGTGGTAAGACTTCCAGCAAAGATCCTGAATCTTCTAGACTTTGTTGCACATTTCCCCCATTGCTTCTTTGCCAAATTGCTTATACAGTCTCTCTTCCCAGTCCTTTCTAACCTTCTCTGGTTCTTAGTTATTATACAATATTCTATATGCTCTACTAATTATTCATATTTAACAGCAGCTTCTGTTCTAGATTCTACTGAAAACTCGACCAGTGCTAGTCTTTTGCTTAAGATCCCCCTATTTCTTTCTCTTTGTCTATACTCTTATCAATCCTTGATAGGGAAGGCAGTCTCTAGCCTGCAGTTCAAATAAATTCTTGGGTTCTTTCCATAGTTTCCATTCTGTTACCTTTCCCTCTCTATTTGTGCTCAAAACCTTGGTCCCTTTGCCAGTTTTCTCCATTAAATTTCTGCCCCCTCTTGCCTATTGTTTGTATCCCTAATTGTAGTCATCCCTATTGACAGAATCTCCTTTCTCCATTCCAGTGTTGGCTTAGTTTTTATAATATCTTCATAAAGTAGCAGAAAGTATCTGTATTTGCCCTCCATTGACTACAAACAACTGACAAAATTCTGCTCCAGAACTCTCTGCAAGCAGGCCTGGAAAACGTATGCATTTTTATTTCTTTGGACAGGAATGTTACTGTATGCCTTTCCACTGCTATCAGTGGTCATTCTAAAAATTCAGAATGACTCTGTAAAGATCGTTGTGGTGACTCTCTTCTGGCCCAGGCAACAGTGGTTCTCCTTTCTTTTGGAAATATCCATGGGAAATTATCTCAAGCTTTCTACAGACTGAACCTACTTATACAGCACAGGGATTGTTTGACACGCACCACCTTGAGACAACTTCAGTCAACTGCATGAACAGTAGAATTTGAATGCATTTTTAGGCACCTTTTTTCTAATAACATGCAGCAGGTATTAAACAAGGCAAAGAAACATACTACTAGGAGATCCTATATTGAAAGATTTTCTGTTTGGGCGGCCACAGTGGTGCAGCGGTTAGCATTGCCGCCTCACAGCAAGAGGTTCTCAGGTTCGATCCTCGGCTGGGGTGCCTTCTTTGCGGAGTCTGCATGTCCTCCCTGTGGTCGTATGGGTTTCCTCTGGGTGCTCCAGTTTCCTCCCACATCCCAAAGACATGCTGTAAGTGGATTGGACACTCTAAATTGGCCCTAGGTGTGAGTGCATGTGTGTCTTCTGTGGAAGGTTGGGTGCCGGGCTGGCAACTCAACACCGTAAAACTCCACTGCCAATCATGAGCAGACAGGTGATCCACTGTGGCGACCCCTAACCGGGAAAAGCCGAAAGAAGAGGTAAATTTGGTGCAACGTTAAGAAACAAAACCTTTTTAAGATTAGCCTTTCTCAGGTTCTACAATATTTGTGCGAGTTATTATACACTGGCCATTCTTATTCCTCTACTAGGTTTGTCTGCCATTTCAGCATGCCTGCCAGTAGATTCCCCCTCATTCAATGTATTCCCATGTCAAGGTTTTTGAAATGGGTTTTTGCATACCTGTCCACGTACGAAGCAGGTGGCTAATCTTGGGGATCTGAATTTTGTTTTGGAAAAAAATAACTCCTGCTCTGTTTGAACCAGCTCATCAGGCTGATTTAAGGTTCTTAATATGTAAAACAGTTTTGGTGATATGCTTCTGGCAGAATTCAGAGCAATCTCTATTGCAAGCACTTATGATACATCAACCTTATCTAATTTTTCACAAAGATAGGGTTTCTTTGAGAAGAAAACCTTCATTTATGCCTTAAGTGGTTATCTCAGTTTACTTTAAGCCAGGCTACCCATCTCCATGTTTTCTTTCCAGAACATAAAAATGAGGGAAGAAGGATTCTTCATACTCTGGATGTCCACAGACCACTCTGATACTATCTTGACAGAAATAAAACCTTAAATTCTGATAAATTATTAATTTCTTCGGAAGGTAAAATAAAAGAACAACCAGTCTCAAAGTAGACCATTCCCAAGCGGTTGTCATATGCTATTACTTTTTGTTACTCCCACCATAATGAGTCTGTTCCAGGCAGGACTAAGGCAAATTCTGTTAGGGCCTTGGCTTTTTGAAAAGGAGGTTAACTCTCTAGATACTCTAGAGGCAGCAATTTGGTTGTCTATACACACTTTTACAAAGCACTACAAATCTGACTCCTTTTCCAGGTATAAAGCAAGCTTTAAACACAAATTAAGCCCAATAGTAAAACCAAGTATTTGAGTTAAAAGTAATGTAGTGATTATTTTTAAGACTTAAAGTTACATTTAATTATGTTACATCACATGACAGCGATGTTTTGAGATTTGTATCCCTTCAATTTTGTGTTCTGCATTGTGATTTTCTTAAGTGCACTTTCCTGGTTGGCTTAATGATGTCATATGATGTCCTAAAGACTTTATTTAAATGTGGTTGAAAAATTTTCAAATGTTATCTGATGAAGTTACTTTATCTACAATAACGAAAGCGCTTCATTAAATACTTGGTTTTACTGTTGGGCTTAATTTGTGACTGTTTCCACTGTGCCATTATGAGTTTTTGGTTTGTTTTTATAAAGCAAGCTTTGCTAGGAATATTCCTCAAGGGTTCCAAGACCCTTATTCTTTCTCCTCGCAAACTTTCTAAGCTTAGTTATACTACCTGTATAACTAAAGCACCTGCAGCTGTGATCGAATGACAAACATAGTATGGTTGTGTAAGTAAATTTGCCGTAACAGTAGATGTTTGAATAGATCACTACTGTTTTTTGTTGGTCAGGCTGAGAACATTGATTTTTTTGTATAACTAGCATTCCTCTGATTTTCTCCTTACCTAGCTCAAGCTGTCAATGGTCTGGGTGTGTGGAAGGTGCCCTTAAGCTTTGGAAACTGGCCAACTGTTCTATAATATTCAGGATGTAACTGATATAGTTAGGGCTACTGCTGTAGTCATCTATTCAAACATCTGTTACTGTAAATTTACATGCACAACTGTCCTTTTTATATCGACAAGGGGTGGACCATTCTTGCTTACTATCCAGACTGCATCGCAGGGTTAGAGATTGCCAAGAGTTGGGCCTGACTAGCAAGCTAATCCTTCTGAGATCAAGGGCCATTCTCTGATCTGCCCCCCCCCCCCCCACCTACAAAGGGTCCTTGCATACTTGAGGAAAAAAAATCTTTAAACTGTAGCAAACTGCTTGCTACAAGTGTAATGAGCAGCTTGCTACAGCTAGCAGGGAGTGCTGAGTGCTTCAGTTCTGTCAGTGTATTATCAGAATTAATTTCTGAATGCCGATAATGAAATAAATCACACAAGAGTGTAATGAAGATTGTGCCCATTGCTATTCTGCACTCTGGGTATCGGTTCCCTTCGCCCCACCCAAGCTATGCCTTGTGGGCCTGACATTCAGGGTGGCCTGCATTCCTTCATAAGAGAATGTGTTGGGAGACATGCTGAGTAGATTCTTGGTAGATCCATATGAATAAATGCTGAAGAGGAAAATCTTTCTAGATCTGACCAGCAGACAGGGTGTGCCAGAAGTAGACATTGCCCTTCTGCTTCTGTAGAAAATAAGCAACTGAGAAAGTTGTGCTGCTGGTGAACAGCTTCAGCAGTCTGGAAAATAGATACCTTCTCCATTTTTTCTGTATACTTTTTTCTCCTATACCCATGATCCCTGGGGTTTTGCAGAAGATCAAGAAGGAGTGGGCAGAAGTTATACTGATAGCTGTCTCATTGATTCTGCAACCTACAAAACGTAACAAGGACAGAGCCACAGAAATGCTGCCTTTGTGTATAGACAAATGACCCAGGAAAAAAGGGGTCCCTACTGCACCCCTACCTGTCCACCTTAAGGCTGACATCTTGGATGATTCAGCCATCATCCCCTTCAGGTGCATGGTTTCAGAGAATGTGTTAAATATTTTGAGGGAGGCTAGGAAACCAAACACACAGAAATCAGAACTAGCAAAACGAAAAAGATTTTCCCTGTGCTGCTTATACTGGAACTGGCCTGGGCCAGAGTGCAGCTAGAGTGTCGTTAGTTACACATCGGACCCGTACAAACAGGCCTTCCCATGCAGGTATGGATCCACCCCTTGTCGATATCTCAACTTTCTACTTCTGGATTCTCCCTTGTATTCTTTTGTTGCCATTGAAACATTTTTTAAGGGAGTCTTGTGTCTTAGACAACCAAGGAAGGACATTTCCCCACCATAGTATTTCATTTGTGTTTTGGAAAAGTTAACCCTAGCCCCCTTTGAATCAGATGCTTCCAACTCCCTCCTGGTACGTATCCTGTAAAATGCTGTTTTTGGTGACTGCGACCTTTGTTAGGAGAGTACCTTAGAAATGCAAGCAGTGATGTGCCAGTAACCATTTCTTTTCTACAAGGATAGGATAACCCATTGCAGCAACCTTTTATTCATGTAAACAATAATGTAAACCTCCAAGGAGTAAATGCTCCAGGCACCACAAACAATCCAAGTATAAGTACGATCCAAAACAACAGGTACCAGAGCAATACACGACTGTAGGAAGCAATAATCGTTCGATTCACGTTAAAACTATTTATTCAGGAACCACAGATAAATGAACAGAGGTAAGTGCTTTCACCTAACGGGGCTTATCAGACCATAAGCACACATTAAGCAAAACTTCCCTTATATCTACAAAAAGGCACAAAAACCTAAAACGTAATTAGTCTTAAAGCAGTAGGCGTATCAACAAAACACCTATATACTCCAGCATAATACAATTAAATAAATCAACAGTACATAAAAAAATATAAAGTAAATCTATATGCATAAAAATATATATATATATATATATATATATATATATATATATATATATATATATATATATATATAAAAGTATAGATATAAAAAAGGAATATTTATAAAAAAACATATATACATGTATAATAAATACACGTCATGTAAAATATTGTCACAACACATTCCTACCTCTACCTGAGCCCTCTGGATTTCAAAAAGTGCTTGAGAGGTACTTTTATCATTAAGCCCAGGGTCCACATCCGCCCTGAGCCTAATGATCCATTTGGCTTCCTGACTCTCCGTATGATTCCTAGTGTCCCCCACCTCTGGGGTTGGGGTGTATCATGTCCATGACTCTAAACCTGAAGACATGGGTACCATCGGTACCCAGGACGTGTTTGGAAAGTGCATTAACAGTGGACCCAATTCTGATCTGGTAGAGGTGTTCACGTATCCTATCCCTAAACTTCCTATCTGTCTTGCCAACATAAAATGCCCTGCACTCTTGGCAAGAAGCAAGATAGACCACATGCTCAGACATAGTCAGCAAAGACACGGAACACATACCTCCTACCACCTATTGGATGTAGAAAACATTCGAGTCTATAAAATCACAAAAATTACACTGATGGCATGGGAAGGTACCCAGCATATCACAACTCCCAATCCTACCCTTATTATTAGACTAGCACAGTAACCTCTTCAGGTTAGACTTGTTCTTATAAACACAATGCGGGGTATCACCTAAAATTTCTTTGATACTGGGATCCACTGTTAGCACATCCCAATGAGTCTTGATGACATCCTTTAATACTTCCCACATCCTGGGTATAAAACAGAGGAACCCTAACCCTATCAGGCTTGATAGACCCCTTTGAGGGTTCCAATGTGCCCTGGCTGGATGGCACATCTGAAAAATAAGAGGTGCCCCCCCCAATACAGTCTGATTACACAACCCTTCTCTATTTCTTCTATCATATATGCCCTTGCCACAAATCTGTCTTGCAGGTTATTTAATTCTTGAGTAAATCCTAAGTCAGAAGGGTTATATCGAGACACCCTCATCACCCGACCTCTAACCACATTCCCAAATACTTATCCTGGGTGCATGCTGTGTCTGTTTAGGAGGGCATTCCGATGACATAATTTCCTATACACCCCTGTGTTCAATGGACCATTTTCCAACCTATGTACACATCCAAAAATGAAATCTGAAACTCAGAGTATTCATAACTAAACTTCAAAAATTCAGACAGGTTATTAACCTTGTTAAAAAATGCATTCAGCTCCTCCATGGTCCCTTTCCAGATGAAAGAGAGATCTACAAAGCATCTGTAGAAAGGAACCAATGAGGAGAAGCCCTCCAACTTAAACAAGCATTCCATTTCCCAAGCTGCCATAAAGAGATTGGCATAGCTATTGGCACACGAAGTGCCCATAGCTATGCCATCTCGCTGTAAGTAACATTGTGAATCAAAACAAAAAATATTATTCTCAAGCACGACCTCCAGGAACAATACCAATATGTCAAGCACAGAACTACTGAGTTCAGTATACTGTCGTAAATAATCATAGACCTTTTGAACTTCTTTATTGTGAGTAACTGTAAAGAGGGACTGAACGTCCATGGTAACCAGTACATAACATGAGTCAACAGGGACCTCTTTTATATATTTATACAAGTCCAACAGGAATGGTTTGGTATCCCTCAGTATAAATTAATTTGCATCGGCAACTAGTCAGAGGAATTTCTTTACATAGATAGAAAACGGCTCAGTGGACCACCCTCTACCTGAAACTATAGGTCTCGTAGGTGGCCATATTCCATCCTTATGTATTTTGGGGAGGCCCTGGATAACATGTATGAGGGGGTCACTGACCGTAAGGTGTTCAAAAATTCTTCAGTAATAATGTGGCTCTTAAACAAATCCTCAAGTATATCGCAAATTCTATGTGTATATAGCCCTACGGAACTATACTCAGTAGGGGAATAAAACCTCCCATCTCCCAGCATCTTTCTTAAAGCATGAACATAATATGGTTTATTTCTTTTCTATTAATGTATGTTTACCAGTGTTATTTAAAATAATCAAATTCAAAAAAGGTATTTAAACAAAAAGAAAGTAACTGACATGTTTGAACCAAGCCATTCAACTTCCTCCATTTGTCCCAGGTCCACACAACTGCATGCTTTGGATGTAAATTGGCAATTGTGATTCCTTTTGGACAGTCCTAAAAAGATAAGAAAATCAGATCAACAATGTCATTTGCAAAAGGATAGGAGTAGAAAATGTGTAAACAAACTTATCCAAATGTCTTGCATCCTGTATGTTTTTGTATTCTGCACTACAGGCTTTCTCAAAGGAGACCGTTTTCAAAGTGGCTACTTGGTCTACAGCCCTCACCTTCTGTCAAAGCATTGTAACCTAGTACCTGCATCCAAGGCAAGAGCAGAGTTTGCTTCTACTCTTCTGCAAGGTCTCTTTTCTTAAACACCACTCAAGGCAGCCACATACTGTTTTAGTTCTAGTTCTGTGGAGCCATCCAGCTGATCATGACTGCAACAGTGACTAATACAATGTACACAGTATGATTTATTAGGAATGTTCTGTCATTGTAGATGCCCAAATACATTCACTGCTGCAGTCCATTTTCAGCCCGCCCAACACCATCCTTTCTCTCACCTTTTTTTTGAGTATCACAAGATTGGTGTGGATACCCTCCACTGTTCCCCACTATCCGTTTCATCTCCTTACCAGATCCCCTTCCTCTTTGAACTCCATAATTCTCAGAGAAGACAACTGTGGCCTTGTTTTTGGGCCTACTGATCAAGGGCTAATCCCACCCTCATATTTTTATTGTATTCACTCTTGCTGTGGTGCCTGAGACAACCTTCTTACCCAAGCCAGGGAAAGAAAAATTGGAGTATTACGATGGCCAATACCCCTCTTATTCCATTGATGTCCCAACATATATGTGGGATGGAGATGGCTGAAGCCTCTAGGGGAAGGTTCAGGCTGGAAATTTGGCCAGGTGTAGGCTACCTACATGCAGGATACTGCATTAATTGTTGTTTGATTGTAGCAGCAAATGTACTTTTAATATTTGCAATTATATTAAATTCCTACCACAGCTATACTTAGGTTTTCTTTAGTAGAAAGTTTTGCCTAGTATTTGGAAGTATGTTTCTCTCAAGATTGCTTTTGTTTGTGTAACTGTGGAGTGGGTCCTATTTATACTTCTGTATATTTGATTTCTGTAAGGCATGCCTTAGTTAAAAAAAAAATAAATAAATAAAATAAATTGTCAAGACAACTATGTGCATCAGCTGCATCTAACTTCTGTGTTTCTCCTCTTGATTCATTACCCTGACATTCTGTTACTCACTGCACTACTCCCAAGTGTAATGTAGTGTTTATCACCCATTACTTTTCATTTTGTTTTGTAATAACTAGCAAATGACGTTTAGTGCTTATCATGCTAGTATCACTACAGTTTTTTTTTTTTTTTTTTTTTGGCAATGGCTAGTAAATAACTTTTTTATTGGCATACTGTGGTAATATAAATAGAGCAAGTCATGTTTATTTAGTTATAGTGTATTGTAGTTTCCATAGTCAGGCTGTTCTACAATTGTCATTGTGTTTGCTGATCACTACTGAAGAAAGGTCCTTGTGATCCTATCCACTTACCTTCTAAAAATAAACCAGAGCTTTTCAGACATGATCCAGGCTGTGAGTGTGGAGCAGAGGACATTATTGTGTAGTGCAGCTTACATTAAGAGAGACCGTCCTTTAATCTGATGTTGAACTCTCTGGTTGCAAGACAGACAGAACTTCGATTTTGCCTCAAGAGTTCTCATTGGTTAGTTGAATTTTCTGTGTATAGAAATGTCCCTGGAGTACGTGGGAAGTTGACAGTGTAGGAATGGGAGATGTCTAGCAGTAGTTTTCTTGTTACCATACATCTCCCTGGGGATTCCATTTCTTGGCAGATAGGCTGAGAAGATTTCTGCTGGTACAACATGAATGGTCTTTGGTGAAAAGATCTTCTGAAAATGGGAGCCTGTTGCCATTTGTTTGCATTGCTGACTAGGACTATGTGGGGACCACGTCTGCCTCATTTTATCACTGAGCAAAGCCACCAGGAATGCTGTAGCCCACAAGTAGCCAGCTGGGCTCCTCTGAGTGTTTGTCCATTCTTTTAATGTGATACATCAAGAAAAGGAAACTAGAATTCCAAACTCATTGTCACAGGCCCTTATTGGCCCAAGCAGATTGAGCTTCTCCTTCTGCCTCATCTGTTGGAGAAGTCTGTATTCTTGACTGTCACAAGAAGACAATTGCCCCATGCATAAGGCAGATGCCACCCAGACCAATGCTTGTGGCTGACCGACCGGCGCCTCCATTTACAGTAGTTGGTAGTAGTCCTTTTTCAGGTATTGTAGCTAATGTATTTTCCTCATCTCACAAGTCCAGTTTAAGAAAAACTTACAGGGGCATGTGCATTCAGCGATTTACATCCCAAGGGAACGCCACCTGTTTAGTGTACAAAATGAGGTACTGTTTACTGTTGCCCCCAGGCATGGTTAGTCACTCTCAAGAGTCATAAATATTTTCAAAAGATGGAAACATACAGATGTTCATCATGCATGCAGCTACAGTCATAACAGATGGGTTCTCCTGCCGTCAGGCGGGTCCTCGGTCGGCCGAATTCCAAAGTCTAGGTCCGGCGTCGGTTGTCGTCGCTTCTTTCTTGACGTCAGTGCGACAGGGGTATAAAAGAACCAGCAGACTCCATTTTCTTCAGTCTTTCTTTCCGCGCGGTGCCCGAAGCAGAAGCAGTTCGCAAGTGCCGGTCGGCCAGCTCCTGAGATTACGAAAAATTTGGAAACCGAAGTCTTCTTAAAAGCTAAGTACCCTGTTGGGGAAACTTTTCTTGCCTCAGACCGATGTCAGACAAAGTTAATAATTGTATTTCTTGTGGGAAGCAAATACCGCATAAGGATTTCCATTCCCTCTGTATACCTTGTTTAGGCCCAGACCACGACGTCTCGGTCTGTCGTTTTTGTGCTACATTCAACAAACGCACTATTAAGCATCGGGCGGAGTTCGCCCAGCATTTTTTGGGGAAAGCATTTAATTATACTATGTCGTCGGATACTCCGACTCCGGTTTTGTCTAAAAAATGCAAAGACAAGGACCGACACTCGAGGTCCGCGGCCTCTACCGACACCACGCCAAAGCCGACTACACGTGGTCCATTTCTCAGCGAGGTGCCTACGCAGCCCCTGATTACCGACGACACATCTTTGGCGGTGTCTCCTGTACCCGAGGTCGCAGGCTCCTCGGCCCACACCCCGACTACAGATACCAAAAGCCACTCTTGGCGTTCAAACACAGAATGTGGACAGGTCCACCTCCACTCAAGGTGTTTTCAGACCTTCCTCTTCTTTCTCCATCAAGGCTTTCACCAAATCTAAAGCAACCGTGCACCCTAAGAGACCAGCTACACAGGGCCCATCTCCAGGCCCCATGCCTAAGAAACAGATGCTTAAAATGGCTGAGGATTTAATTACTCTAATCAGAGGTTCTTAGCCACCTCCGGACAAAAGGTCCAGAGTGGAGGAAGAGTCCCCCTCCTCTGATCCTGGCTCCATTATTTCAGAACACTCTGATGATCAGGAACAGTCTTACTCCCCTTTTGAAGACTCTGATGCAGAGGACTCTATTCCTTCTGTACCCCCCCCCCCTGAGGATTACTCATTTGGGGAAACATTGCATACCTTCCTTAAGGGAACACTTCCACTGGGAAGGCCAGGATTATTCAGATTCCAAGAAAAGGCTCAGGGAATTTCTTTTGTTACCCCAGCACAGGCCTCTGGCTATACCTCCTGTCTTGGACATCCTAGATGATGTTTACTCGGAGGCCTGCCTTAACCCGGACTCTCTACCTCCAGCTCCAGTTAAGCCTGACAGGTACTACAGGGTTCCTGACTCACACCAATTTCTATACAAAAGCCATGCTACTGACCTAGAAACCATCTCACAGGGGCCCAAGGGAGTTAAGGCCTCCATTGCCAAAAATCCATTGCCTTCCGAGAGAGATTCCAGATCCTTAGAAAGGTGAGAAAAAAAGGTATATACCTCGGCTACCTTATCCACGAGGGCCTTAAACTGTCAGTTTCATATGCTAAAATACCAACCGTTTCTGTTATCTCAATTGAAAAGTAAAATGTCACAACCTGAACAACCAGACTTGAAGGAGTTGCAGGATTTGATGCATAGTGCAGAACAAGTGGGTAAACATACTTTACAATGTGGTTTTGATGCTCTAGAGGCCTCATGTAGAGCTGCTGTTACAGGCTCAGTCATACGTAGGCATGCCTGGCTCAAGGAACAAGCCTTGCCTGATCATGTCAAAGCTAAATTACTAGACTCCCCTCTTCAAAAGGATGTACTATTTGGGGCAAATGCTGAGGAAGTATTACGGAAAATGGAGGAAAAGGCTAAATCAATGCAAACTGTGAAAGAATTTCTGGAGGTTCAACCCCCATGTTTTAGTAGAAATTGGCCTTCCAAAAACTGGTCCTTTCCTGCCACAGACAGACCCCAAAGAGGCAGATACAGGCGCCCGAGGGGCAGAGGACAAGCACAAGGATCGTACAGAGGCAGACAATGGCAAGCTCCTACGCAGAGAGGTGGTGAGGACAACTCGCAATCTTTCAGAAAGCAAACCCAATGACTTTCCCCTTTGCATGCCAATAAATATTTTCAAAAGATGGAAACATACAGTTTGCAATCTGCTTGTTTATCCAGGCAACACCAACTCTTTCAAGTACCCAATTCTGCCACTGTATTGCAGTGCTTATAATACTGTGATGAGATCCTGGCCTCAGGGCTTTCTCTATACTTTTTGCAAAGAAAACACTGGACTCAGAAACGCCAGCAAATTTATTAACACGACAAAGCTTTTGGGGGTAGTTCGCTTCATCAGTTTTAAGTCTGTACTTTCCCCCATTTCTTGTGATAGGTTCATTTGGAAGGCAAAACTTGCTAATGCAAAGAGCAAAGGTCGTCCTGATAGCATTGGTTTGCCCCAGGCATTCTGCCCTTAGGTATTCCCTTTTGTTTCACCACATGTCAGAGAATTCTAGCCTATCTGTTTGGCAAGATCCACCCGTATCTCCATACACTCAAGCTGATGCCATGACAACCCCAATTCCACTGTTAAATCTGCAGTCTTTCTGATGGGGTAGTGTCTGTCCTCTCTTCCATGCAGAAGGCGTTTAGCTAACAAATGTGCATTGACCAGTTGAAGAGATTTTTGGTTTGGGCTGTTGAACAAAATTTAGAACACTTTCAGCTCCTGTGTCACAAGTTTTAAGTTACTTATTGGCCTTAGTTGTTCCTTTAAAATTCATTTGTCTGGCATTTCTGACTTTTGTTTGGGTTCAAACTCCATATTGCTTTTGTCACTTAGTGTGTAAAGCCTTCCTTTCTCAGAGGTAATTTTCTTAAGCAAACAATGTACCCTTTATGTCTGAGAAACTTTGTTTTGAAGATTCGTATTGAGAAGGACCTTACTTATGGTGGCTGTTGCATCTATGAGGAGAATCTCTGTTTCTGTTAATTCCCCTTACTTTTCTTAAACGAAGATGTTCCTTACAGACCAGTTTGTGCTTGTGATTGTTAATTAAGTGCATCTGAACTAGTCAGTTCATTTAGCCATTTCTTTGCCTAGCACAGTAATGATAGCAAATACCTACTTCTCTATGTCGATGTGCACAAGTGGCTCACGTATTATGCTGAGAGAACTCTGTGCACGAGGGGAGAAATATTTTCCCCTGTTTAATGATGACCAGCAATGTCTGCACCGTACTTCATTGTTTTTGGTAGAGTGGTTCTTATCTTGCCAGCCACTGGGGTTTTCTGCTTGCACTAGCTCCCATTAACATCTGCAGCCTGGATGAGTAAGATTCTCACAGTACTAGGCTAGTGACGCATGTGCCTTATTTGCATATATTGATGGATGCTTATCTTTGGTCCTTACTGGCATGCCCATGTTTTTTTTTATTTGCTAAGGGATGAGAACACAAGAATGTCAATAAATGCCTATCCAGATGAGTTTCTAATTGTATTGTTTCCTGTCATGACTAAATGTAGCAGAAGCACATTCTACTAATGCCTTCTCCACATTGTTCTTTAGAAATGCTACCTTGATGATATCTGTGATCATAATTTAGTTGTCTCCAAATACTTTTACAAAACCCTAAAAGACGGGCAGCATTTCCAGGTCTAGGTTTTCTTTGAGGTCACAGAGATCAAGGGTATGTTTCTCTATTGCAGCTGCCTGGGTGTATAAGCTGGAGTCTGTTATCTAGTGGCTTCTGCAGCTGGACCTCTACATTGTCAGGTAAGAAAGATAATAATACTAACCAGATTTTCTTGTAGAGCTTTGTCTGCAAGAGCCAGCCTTATTGCCCCCCAACCCTGCCTTGTTCTTATCTTCATTATTTGTTGCATCTTTTGCTTGGGACAGAGCTGGAGAGGCTGGGCGGCCATTGAACATTATGGGGTAGGGGTGGAGTTACTTGTCCCAGAAGTGTTGATGAACTGAGCTGTCCTAGAAAATTCACCCCAGGGATCACTCCAGTGGCACTGAGAACTTGGGTCAGGTGGCACGATGCCAGGGTAATCCTATGGGCCAGGCTTGTAAAGGCTTCAAAGCCATTAGCCTAGTACACGCCTATGAACCTACAATGGCTGCAATATAAGTTCAAGCAGTTTCAGCAGTCAGAGCTGTACTAACAGATGAAGTATTATGGTAAGTATCCATAACTAGAATGTTTTTTTGGGTGGGGGCAATGGATGCAGTGTGACACTTCAGCATGTTGAGTGGTCCTTGAAGAAATTTAGTGTTTGAGAGTTCTGCCCAGCCAACTTCTGTAAATGTCACCAACATCCATTTGATTTCCACCACTTCCTCTATAACAAGAGGGTGCCTGCACAGAGTAAAATAAGGAATGCTGTTTGACAGGCTTACATTCAAACTGTTTTACCCAGGGTTGCTGATCAAGCGGAGTTGGTCAGTGTATGTGGTAATACAAGGATGAGAAGAGTAAATGTTTCTTGCTTGCTTTTGTAAATTTCCTGGAATTTTACACATTTGAACAGATTTTTTTGAAAATAATTTTTTTCAGTAGGCATTGATATTTGTAGACTCTGTACTGGTTATACATTTTTTAAGGGGAAGCACATGTCTGTATCCCTTGTAGCCTGATATTTGCTGCTTTTTTACAATAGCCATCCATATTCAAGGTGCTAGGCAGTGTAACACTATCATCCTGGTGCACAGGAGCCTTGCTGTATAATTACATTAGGACATGCATGCAATCTGGAAGCGAGAGATTACAGGGCAGGGCGAAATGTGATATTCAAAGCCACAGTTTACTCTGTCAGTTTTCAAAAGATTGACGCAGATTGTCAGAGTTTGCTGTATCTAATCTGTTCTGTTACATGATAAATACATTCAGAAAAAAGATTGCTGGACAGCAGTAAAATAAAGCATTGATTTCAGTTATTCATACTAATTAATTAATTTCAAATGTTTACCATGAGAAGGTGTCACAAAAGGAGATAATGCCAGCACAGCTATCTGAAATTTTGTAAATAATTGTGTTATTTGTGAATATCAACATGATGCTTGTGTGACACATGTATTAGAACTGTATATCAAACTGCTGGTGCAGACATGTGTTAAAAGGTATTTTGTGAAGTACTGAGCTTAATCCACAGTGTTCCCTGCTGGAAGAGAACAGAAATGTACATACACTATTGTAACTGTTTAAATGTATATATTTTACCAGTGGAAACTGTAATACAGGATGTTAACTTCAGAAAAATAGCTGAAATTAAATTACTTTATGGCAGCTACAGATAGAATGCCTGTGGGCGCTCAGAGTATTGCCTTAAGATGAGCCAATTACTAGTTTTGAAAACATGAAGGAAGACTATTGTTTTATGACTTCCAGCATATGCCAGAGATCTGAGGTCTGTGTATTTTCACAGGTAGATAAATACTGCAAGCTTCCTGCAGTGTGGGTTTCACCTGGGATAGAGTCAGATGACAAGAAAATGTGTAATTCTGCAAGCTATCCCAGCAGTAGTATTTGAGATATTAATTTAAGAAATCTCTGAGAGCATTTTGTATTCTGTCTTGGACCTGACAACAACAACTAGAAGATCCATTCACATTTGCTTTGCTCTGATGAAGCAAGTTTCTAGGGAACAGTGCAATTCTCTTAGATACAGTCAGGAATATAGCAAAGCTTAGTTCAGATATTTATCTTAATGTATTTGAGACTGTAGTGCAATGTTTTAAATATTTCCTGTGGTTTTGAACTCTGTCATTGCGAATATATACTGAGTATTTTCTTGTTCTTTTATTATTTATTATTGAATATATTTAACCTTTCATTGTGACTGATCTTTGTGAGACATATTTTAAGTTTTGAGAGTACTTGCATGTTTACTTAGTGACACTGTGGGCCATTCCTAATAGCCTTGCTGTTGGTCAAACTACCATTTGTATTAATACTCATATTACACAGTAAGATTGGACACCCTTTGGCAAGGGCCTTAAAGCAGCTGATAAGGAGTTGGCTGGTGGCAGAGATAAATGCTTTATAGTCTGGGCAAAAGGGGGCATAGCTAGTAAACCTGTGCCAACCTTTCCTGTGTGTGTGTGTGTGTGTGTGTGTCTGTGTCTGTGTCTGTGAATCAAACCTCAAAGACTGTGTGTCAGCTACTTGGGCAGGGACACGAAGCACTGGTTGAACAGAGAGGGTGCTGGAGGTCTTGGCTTGACCACTCAGCTGAGATCTCAACTCTATAGCTGTGCCAGTGGGGGGAGTCTTATTGAGGATTTGGAGAAAGTGGGAGAAACCAGCACCAGGCTGTGGTCTCTGTGTGCTCTTTAGGGAAATTGCACTTGATGCAGAGAGCTGCATCTGGAAATACTGTGTGTGTACTTGTCATTCTCCCAGTGTAGGTCCCCCACTGTTGCCAGTAGTGAGGATTGAGGCTCCTTGATTAGTGGTCCAGTGTTGGGTTGTCATAGAAGGATTATTTTTATTTATTTTATTATTATTTTTTATTTCAGTTTGATTACCGAGGAAGTCCACTGAGCCATTTTCAGTGGAGGCCGGGGAGAAAAGCTCCAAAGGCAGTACTACAGATTTAACTAATTTCTGTTCTATAAATATTGTTTTGCAAACCAGCTCAGATTTTTTTGACAGAGTAACAGACTGTTACTGGATGTGGTGGGAGGGGAGTGGAAGTTGTACATTGTGTACTTGTACAAATGAGAAACTCATAAGGAATATATTTAAAGCAGAGCAGCTGTGTAAATTTAGGAGACTGTTATAGCACAATTGTGACCAACTAATAGTTTTTGCTTGAAGTCAGGCAAAGCACACACCACAGACAGTACAAGGGTATGCTGGAGTCCATAGTGTAAAGGAGACAGAAGCCAGGAGGGTAACATAATTTAGTGTTTCAGATTATAGCTGCATAATAGTGTGCAAATTGTCTAGTATTGTCTGATATGCATCTGTTAATAAAAGCTTTTTTATATTTGTACTGTGTTCTTAATGTCATGGGTTGCTGCTCAGCAATAGACCAGTTAAATCTTTTGAAGCTTTGCCTTTGCAGTTCTTCTGGTGCAGCCAGCAGGTTATTCCCTCTCTCTTTCTATAAGGGAAAGGGGGCTAGGCCTAGGGGTAAGTCTGTGATTTCCTATCCTGTTTGATTGATTTGATGGTAGCAAAGGACATTCATTGCTTTACAGAGAGCTGAAATTTGTGAGGTTGAGATTATTTTGGAGAGGTATCTGTCAGATGGAAGGCTTGTTTATGTTGCTGTATAGATTTAGGTTCTTTGATCTTATATTTGTGTTGCTGTCATCAAGCAGGATTGGGTGATTTTATAAGCCAGGCACAGATTGTCTTTAGTAGTCTGTAGGAGACAGAAAATGGGCATGGCTTTTTAGTGGCTTGGGTGACAGACAGAGCTTGTATGTAAGATTTTGTTTGAGGAAGAACTACTGGAGTTTTTCAAGTTGGAAAGCTACACGGTAAAGGGTGCATTATGTTGTAGTACGAGTCTGATGAGGGATGAGTAAGAGGGGAATGACTACCTCCTTTAAACTGAAAGGAGTTACCCATAGTCATTAGTTGAGCAGTATAGACGTCATTCCTAATGACAAAGGGTTCATGTTCATCAAAGAAGATTAAATTGTTCATGAAGGTGCTTAGCTGTTTAATAACCGTGTCTGTTTTAAGGAGGATGTTATTTATGTGATAGGTGTGTGAGAGTTCGTTTCCCAAACTACAGTGCTATTTTTTTTTTTTTTTTTTTGGCATTTAGCTTTAGTTTGTCATCCTGACCGTGAGTTTGTTCGGATTGAGTCCAATTGGATGATCCAGGTGTCTGCAAGAAGCTGAATGTTCTCCAGGCTTGCAGTTTTCTGCAGACTTGGTCAGCCAGAGGCCTTTAATGTCAGGCTTGATATCAGAAGTAAATGCCAAATAGAAGTGGTCCCAGAACAGAGCCCTGTGCGCACTACTGGTGCTACGTCTATTGGAAGTTAGTGTCCCATTAACAAAATTGTGTCCGTCGCCGAGCAGTTTGTCAGTCCAGCAGGTTTAAATGGGATTTATATTGAATTTAACTAGTTTGTTGATGCCATAGTTACCCTCATCTAGTGCTTCTGTGACTCTTTCATAGAAGTCAGATAGGTTTAATAGACAAGCTCAACCTTTTAGAAAGCTAAGTTGGTTAGTGTATATGAATTATATGATGTTCATTGTGTTACCCTGCTGCAGTCATCACACTTGGGTCATCCTGTCGCCAGGCGGTCCCGCAGTCGGCCTGAGTTCCAAAGTCTTGGTCCGGCATCGGATGTTGTCGCTTCTTCCCTGACGTCAGTGCGCCAGGGGTATATAAGTGGCATCAGACACCATTTTCTTCAGTCTTTCTTGCTGAGCGGTGCCCGAAGCAGAAGCAGATCGCAAGTGCCGGTCGGCTGACACCTGAGATTTTCTAAACTAGTTTCAGTCCGAAGCCTTCAAAGCTAAGTACCCCATTGGGGAACCTTTTCTTGCCTCAGTCCGATGTCAGAAAAAGTTAACAATTGTATTTCTTGTGGGAAGCAAATACTTCATAAGGACTTTCATTCTTACTGTATACCTTGCCTAGGCCCAGACCATGACATCACTGGTTGTCGGTTTTGTGCTAGGTTCAATAAGCAAACTATAAAGCGACGTTTTGATTTCGCTCGACACTATTTCGGTAGAAAATTTAATTATACTATGCCGTCGGAGCAACTGACTACCAGCGTGCATAAAAAATGCAAAGATAGACAGGCAGTCTAGATCCAAGCCAGACTCAGAGACCTCGGCTGGGCCGGTCGCCGGTTCTCCGATTTTCAGTGAGGCACCTACGCAGCCCTTGATGACCGCAGAATTGGAACCCCAGACCGCATTTGATTCTCTAGCAGAGACTACTAGGCCAACGCAGCCATTTTCTTTAGGCCCTACCGACAACATTGCAGAAGGAGAAGCCGGTGCTGTAGAAACACCTTTGACTACAGAAGGTGTCTTCAGACCGACTCTCACCATAAAATCTTATGCTAAACTTAAGACTCCTTTAAAGCCTAAAAAGACTGTACTTCAGTCTCCAGTTCAAGGCCCCATGCCTAAGAAACAGATGCTTAAGATGGCTGAAGATTTGATTACCCTGATCAGGGGTTCCCAACCCCCTCCAGACAAAAGGCCAAGACAAGAGGAGGATTATGCCTCTTCTGATCAAGTTTCTATTTCCTCAGACTCCTCTGAGGAACAGGATCACTCTTTTCTCCCTTATGAAGATTCTGATGCTGAAGATTCCATTCCATCAGCATCTCCCCCTGATGACTATTCCTTTGGGGGAAACCTTACATACCATGAGGGAACACTTCCACTGGGAAGGTCAGGACTACTCCGACTCAAAGAAAAGGCTCCGAGAGTTTCTTTTACTTCCCCAGCACAGGCCACTTGCTATCCCCCCAGCACAGGCCACTTGCTATCCCCCCAGTTTTAGACATTGTGGATGATGTTTATTTAGAATCTAGGCTAAATCCAGATTCTCTGCCTCCTGCTCCAGCCAAACCAGACAGATACTATAGAGTGCCTGACTCACACAAATTCCTTTACAAAAGTCCTGTTGCTGACCCAGAGACAATCTCCCAGGGTCCCAAAGGGGCGAAGGCTTCTATGGCTAAAAATCCTGTGCCCTCAGAAAGGGACTCCAGAGCACTAGATAGGTGGGGGAAGAAGGTTTACACCTCAGCTACTCTTGCTATGAGAGCACTAAATTTTCAATTTCACATGCTGAAATGTCAGCAATTCATAATGTCTCAATTAAAACGAAAGATGAGTACATGCAGGATCTGTTGCATGCAGCTGAACAGGTGGGCAAACATACTTTACAATGTGGATTTGATTCCTTGGAAGCTTCCTGTAGAGCAGCTGTTACTGGGTCTGTCATACGTAGGCATGCTTGGTTAAAGGAACAAACTGCCTGATCATGTTAAAGCAAAGTTACTAGATGCACCTTTATAGCAGGATGTCTTATTTGGGGTTAAAGCAGAAGAGGTATTAAAGAAAATGGAGGATAAGGCAAAGTCTATGCAGACAGTCAAAGATTTCTTACAGGTACAACCCCCTCGTTTCAGCAGAAATTGGCCAACAAAAAATTGGTCCTTTCCAGCTTCTGACAGACCACAGAGAGGTAGCTACAGACGCCCAAGGGGCAGAGGTCAAGCACAAATCTTTTACAAACCTCGGCAATGGGGCACTGCAAAACAAAAGGGAGGAGAAGACAGGCTTCAAAGTACTAGAAGACAAACACTATGACTTAACCTTCAATCTGCCGAGCAAAGCTCTCTTGGCAGCTCCCTTGGGAGGAAAATTAGCACTTTTTGCAGACAACTGGCGCGTCATCACAAAGGACAAATTTGTCCTAGGCATTATCTCACAAGGATACAGATTCCATTTCCACACTTTGCCAAGAAGAAAAGGAATGCCAAACCTGCCACAAAATCAATGGGCAGAGGCACAAAACCAAATTGCAGCTCTCATGGACACGAGAGCCATTCAACTGGTACCTACACAGGAGCAAGGCCAAGGATTTTACTCAAGGCTCTTTCTAGTCCCCAGAAAGGACAGTGCATGGAGACCCATTCTGGACCTTTCGATTCTAAACACCTACTTGCAAGTGCCCAAATTCAAGATGCTAACACTACAGCAGCTTCTTCCCATGTTGGGCAAGAACGCTTGGCTAGTAACATTGGACTTCAAGGAGGCATACCTGCATGTCCATATCAGACAAAATTGCAGAAGATACCTCCGTTTCATTGCAGGTTCAACCCATTACCAATTCTCTGCATTGCCCTTTGGCTTACCTACTGCGCCCAGGGTCTTCACAAAATGCCTGACACCAGTAATTGCATACTGCAGACAAAGAGGAATTCAAATATACCCATACCTGGACGACTGCCTCATCCAAGCAGAAAGCAAGGACATTCTCTTACAACATCTGGGGTTTGTCAAACACCTTCTAAGTTGCCTAGGGTACACAGTAAACGAAAAGAAATCAAAACTAGTGCCCTCACAAAACATGACATTCCTGGGTGCCAGCTTGAATACAACAGCCCAGATGGCTTATCTCACACTAGACAAGCAACTAAAACTGACTCAATACTTCAAAACAATGGCAACAAAGACCCAACTCCCTGCAAGAAAAATTCTGCAGGCCTTGGGATTCATGGCATCTTGCATACTACTAATACCATTTGCAAAACTGCATATGAGGAAATTACAGTGGTACCTGAAAAGCGTATGGACTCAACACAGCCACAGCTTGGAAACAATGATGCATCTCATTCCCTGCCTTCAACAGGAGTTTCTATGGTGGTCACAGGCATGTCACCTCAACAAGGGTCAGCCTTTCACCTTACCTCCAGCCAGGCAGACTATGACAACAGATGTATCATATTACGCCTGGGGGGCACACATGGCAGGACAGTGCATCCTAGGCAAATGGACTACAGATCAAAGAAATCTGCACATCAATCAAAAAGAAATGCTAGCTGTACATAATGCTCTGACAGCCTTCAAGGACCTCTTACATCCAGGACAACTTACGATAAGGACTGACAATACCACAGTAATGTGGTACATAAACAAGCAAGGGGATACACACTCCTATCCTCTATGCAGGCAAGCAATGGCCTTGTGGAACACAGCACTGACTTACCAAGTTCAATTACAAGCAGAATTCCTGCCAGGAAAAAAGAACACATTGGCAGACGACCTAAGCAGGAACATCATGGATCCCCACGAGTGGAAACTGGATTCACAAGTATTTGCAATGATAACTCAAAAATGGGGTTTCCCAGACATGGACCTGTTTGCCAGCCCCCAAAACTATCAGCTATCAAAGTTCTGCACAAGGACATTCCACCATCAAGCTTGGAAAGCGGACGCACTCTCATTCAATTGGAGAATGTTGACAGTATATGCCTTCTCTCCATTGCCCCTTTTAACAAAGGTGCTGCTGAAAGTCAGAATGGAGAGAACACGAATGATACTCATTGCCACAGACTGGCCACGCCAGCACTGGTATACACTACTAAGGAACATGGCCCACGGCCCACCATGGATTTTGCCACAAATTCCTCATCTGCTCGCACAGCAAGACAGATTCTACACAGCCAGCTCAGGACCTTAAATCTGGCTGCATGGCAAATCACCTAAGCAAACAGCAAGCTTTTCTTTCACAAGCTGTTATGGATGTCATTCTGGAGGCCAGGAGGCCCAGCACCAGGAAAGCTTACTCAGACAAATGGAAAAGATTTTGCGCCTGGAACCAAACAAGAGGCCACAATCCCCTTGAGCCAAACATACCTCAGATTCTACAATACTTAACTGAGATGTTACACAAAGGACTTTCATTTTCATCTATTAAAATACATGCCTCAGCTATTTCAGCTTATTACAACACGGATCCTCCCTTATTTTCACATCCACTTCTAAGGCAGTACCTCAGAGGGGCCAAAAACATAAGGCCTCCCAGGAGAGCACCAACGCCAACTTGGGACCTCAACTTTGTTCTGGAAAAGTGTACTCTAACACGTTTTGAGACAGCTTTCTCAGCAGATTTAAAGTTTATATCATGGAAAACTGCCCTGCTGCTAGCAATTACTTCAGCCAGAAGAGCGTCAGAGCTACAGGCACTAATGGCAGTAGAGCCTTTCCTCATTTTTCATCAAGACAGAGTTTCTCTATGAACTAATCCCTCCTTTATGCCAAAGGTGGTATCCAGTGTGGCTCTAAATCAAACCATCCATTTACCAACCTTTTTCCCAAATCCACAGAATAAAGGAGAAAGACTCCTGCACTCCTTGGACATTCACAGGCAACTACGTAGTAACTTGGATAAAACTAAGCCTTTCAGAAAATCTGACCAGCTCTTTGTATCCTATGCTACAGCAACAGAAGGAAAGGCTATCTCAAAACAAACCATTTCAAAATGGATAGGGCATTGCATACAATGTCCTTCAAGGATGCATCTGCAGTCCTTACATATGGGTTGTCCTGCCTCAGGCAGCCCTTCGGTCGGCCGGATTCCAAAGTCTGGGTCCGGCGTCGGCTGATGTCACCCTTTCCCCGATGTCAGAGCGCCTGGGGTATAAAAGCGTCAGCCGACGCCATCTTCCCCAGTCTTTCTTGCTGCGTGGTGCCCGAAGCAGAAGCAGTTCGCAAATGCCGGTCGGCCAGCTCCTGTAACTTCAGCTACCGAAGACTTCAAAAGCTAAGTACCCCGTTGGGGACTCTTTCTTGCCTCAGCCGATGTCAGATCAAATGCTTAAAGTTAATAATTGCTTAACTTGTGGGAAACAAATACCTCATAAGGATTTCCACTCCTAATGCCTCCCCTGCCTAGGCCCAGACCACGACGTCTCGGCCTGTACTGCCTGTGCCTCCTTCAATCGACGAACTCTTAGGCGTCGGGCGGAGTTTGCAGAGGAATTTTTTGGGGCTAGTTACTGTTACAATATGCCGTCGGAGACTCCGACTTCTCATTTAACCAAAAAACGGAAGGACAAGGACCGACGCACGCGGACCGTGGTTTCGGCTGAAACCACGCCTAGGCCTACCGCGAGTGTCTCGGTCTCGGCTGAAACAGAGTCCTTGGTACTTCCGACTGTCGAAACCGCACAACCGGCAACCTCGTCCCCGGAGGCCTCTTCTGAGTCGGTTATAGAATTTCCCTCAGAGACCGGTGTTCAGGAAACATCCGACACCATTCCCCTAGACAAAACTACACCAGCACGTGGAGCAGCCAGGCCTCCTGCATCCATGTCCATTAAGGCATTCACTAGGGCTAAGACTGCAAAGCAGCCAAAATCTCTGCTTCCCAAGGCAATTCCTCAGGGATCCACTACAGGTTCACAGATTTTAAGTTTAGCTGAGGACCTTATTTCCTTAATTAGGGGCTCTCAACCTCCTCTAGACAAAAGGCCCAGGGTTGAGCCCACTGATCCCCAGTCCTCTGATGAGGCTTCAGATGGCTCTGCTCTATCAGACTACCAGGAGGAGGCCTTTACGGCCTACGAGGATTCTGATGCAGAGGAATCTATTCCCTCTGCCTCCCTTCCTGAAGAGCTGTCCTTTGGGGAGACCCTTCACTCCATGAGAGAGCATTTCCAATGGCAGGGCCAGGAATTCTCCGATTCCAGGAAGAGATTAAGGACTTTTTTGCATTAACCTCAGCATAGACCTTTGGCTATTCCTCCTGTTTTAAATGTCATTGATGATGTGTACTCTGAGTCTAGCATTACCCCTGACTCCCTTCCTCCGGCTCCTGTCAAACCCGATAGGTACAACAGGGTCCCGGACTCGCATCATTTCCTTTACAAGGCCCACTCTGCTGACCCAGAAACTATTTCCCAGGGCCCTAAAGGGGTTGCAACTGCCACTACCAAGAATCCACTTCCCTCTGAAAGAGTCCAGGGCTTTAGAGAGATGGGGTAAAAAAGTGTATACTTCTTCCATTCTTTCTATGAGGGCTTTAAATTGTCAATTCCATATGATACAGTACCAAGAGTATTTGTTAGATGAATTGCATAAAAAACTGTCTTTACCTGAACCCCTAGATCGCAAGTCACTTCAGGATCTGGTGCATAACTCACAACAGGTTAGCAACCATTTCTTGCAGTGTGGTTATGATGCATTGGAAGCTTCATGTAGGTCAGCAATGACAGGGGCAGTCATGCGTAGGCATGCTTGGCTGAAGGAACAAACTCTGCCAGATCATGTTAAAGCAAAGCTTCTGGATGCGCCACTGGAAAAGCAAAAGTTATTTGGCTCCACTGCTCAGGAGGTCTAAAAGAAAATTGAGGAAAAGGCTAAATCTGTACAAACAGTCAAAGATTTTCTCCAGGTCCAACCACCAAGATTCAGTAGAAATTGGCCTTCTAAGAATTGGTCCTTTCCGGACACAGAGAGATTTCAGAGAGGCAAGAACAGGCATGCCAGAGGTAGAGGATAAGCTAGAGGCTCCTACAGAGGACGTCAGTGGCAGCCTCCTAACCAGAGAGGTAGTGCAGGACCTACAACTGCTGCACAAGGACAGACTCAATGACTTCACCTTGACCCCGCCAACCATGGCTCAATTGGAAGCACCTTTGGGCGGAAAGCTATCTTTATTCTCAAAAAACTGGCACAGTATTACAAGGGACAAATGGACACTGCAAATAATAGACAAAGGATACAGGTTCCATTTTCATACATTACCAAAAAGAAAAGGCATGCCAAACCTGCCACCGAATCAAAGGGCAGAGGCTTTAAAACAAATTTCCAACCTATTGCAAATGAAAGCTATAGAAAGGGTTCCTCTCACAGAACAAGGCCAAGGATTTTATTCGAGACTATTCCTTGTCCCAAGAAAAGAAAAACAATGGAGGCCTATTCTCGACTTGTCCGCACTGAATACTTATCTCATTGTGCCAAAATTCAAAATGCTGACCCTACAGCAACTCCTTCCCATGCTGGGCAAGGGGTCTTGGCTGGTAACTCTAGACCTCAAGGAGGCATACCTGCATGTCCCTGTCAGACAAAGTTGCAGAAGACACCTCAGATTTCTTGCAGGTTCAGAGCATTATCAATTCTCAGCATTGCCCTTTGGCTTATCTACTGCGCCCAGAGTATTCACGAAATGCCTGGCATCAGTAATTGCACACTGCAGACTTCAGGGGATTCAAATATACCCATATCTGGGTGACTGCCCTATACAAGCGGACAGCCAACAAACTTTGGTAAAACACTTGAATTATGCCATCCGCCTACTTCAGGCCTTGGGATACACAGTCAACATTCACAAATCAAGACTTGTTCCATCCCAAAGAATAACTTTTCTGGGTGCGAAACTAGATACAACTACCCAAATGTCTTTTCTCACAGAAGAAAAACAAAGACAACTACCGGATTACTTCGAAAATCTGACAAAACAAACTCAGCTGGCTGCAAGGAAAATCCTGCAGGCCCTGGGTTACATGGCATCTTGCATTCTTCTGATTTCACAAGCAAGGCTGCATATGAGGAAACTACAATGGTATCTAAGGAGTTTATGGTCTCAACACAGTCACAGCCTAGAAGCTTTGATACCACTCATTCCATGCCTTCAAAAGGAATTTCTGTGGTGGGCTCAAGCAAGCCAGTCAAACAGGGGTCTGCCCTTCAGCAAACCAATAACCAGCCAAACCATTACAATGGACGCTTCAGACCATGGATGGGGAGCACACATGGAGGGCAGATGCATCCAAGGACTATGGTCACAGAAAGAATTGCGCATGCACATAAACCAAAAGGAAATGCTGGCAGTGATACATGCAATCGAGGCCTTCAAACACTTTCTGCATGAAGCCCACCTGCTAATAAGGACAGACAATACCACAGTTATGTGGTACATAAACAAGCAAGGAGGTACCCATTCCTACCCTCTTTGCAGGCTGGCAATGAATCTTTGGGAACTTTCCCTAAAACTCAATATAGAGCTGCAATCCCAGTTTGTGCCAGGAAAAGACAATACACTGGCGGACGGCCTAAGCAGAAATATCATGGATCCACACGAATGGATGCTGCACCCAGACATCTTCCTTCAGATAACACAATCATGGGGGAGGCCGGACTTAGATCTTTTTGCCTCCCACCACAACCATCAGCTGAAGAAATTCTGCTCAAGGACATACCACCCACAAGCATGGAAAGTGGACGCCCTCTCTTTCAGCTGGAATACTCTTACAGTGTACGCATTTCCACCTCTTCCATTAATGATCAAGGTCTTACTGAAAATCAGGACAGAGCAGCCAAAAGTGATTCTGATAGCTCCGGACTGGCCAAGGCAGCACTGGTACCCACTGTTAAGGAGCATGTCACGCACGAAACCGTGGCCTCTACCACAATGGCCACTTCTTCTGACACAGCACAATTACAAAACTCTGCACTCCAGCCTGAAAACCCTGCAGCTGTCAGCCTGGAGAATACCTTGACTCCTCACCAGGAAAAGCTATCCAAGAGAGTGAAGGATATCATCATGGAAGCTCGCAGGCCTTCCACAAGAAAGGCATATTCAGCAAAATGGAAAAGATTTTGCACTTGGAGCACCGCAAAGGGCATAGATGCGACAGTGATGAACATGGCACATATCCTGGAATACTTGGCAGAAATGCTCCACAATGGCCTTTCTTACTCTTCCATAAAATCTCATGCTTCAGCAATTTCAGCAGAATACAATACTGATCCACCTGTCTTCTCTCATCCTCTCCTAAGGCAGTTTCTAAGAGGAATTAAAAACATCAATCCTTCAAGGAAACCACCAGTGCCTACATGGGACCTTAACTTCATGTTGGAAAAACTAACTCTACCTCCCTTTGAACCAGCAGCATCTTCAGAACTACAGTTCCAGTCATGGAAGACTGCCTTCCTTCTGACCATAACCTCAGCAAGAAGAGTATCTGAATTGCAGGCCCTCATGGCAGTTCAACCATTCCTTATTTTTCATCAGGACAGAGTCTCATTGAGAACCAATCCTTCATTCATGCCAAAGGTGGTATCCAGGGTCTCATTGAACCAAGCTATTCACCTGCCTACCTTCTTCCCAAATCCACAAAACAAGGGGGAGAAACTTCTGCATACCCTGGACATTCACAGACAGTTGTGCTACTACTTGGACAAAACTAAGACTTACAGAAAAACTGACCAGCTGTTTGTAGCTTATGCTGTTGGTATACAAGGAAAAGCAATTTCCAAACAGACAGTTTCAAAATGGATAGGGAATTGCATTTGATTCTGTTACTCTTTTCATGGCAAAACTGTGCCAGCTACAATTAGACCTCATTCCAAGAGATACAGCCACCTCCACAGCCTTCTTAAGAGGGGTGGCTACCAAGGACATTTTAGAAGCTGCTACATGGAGCTCTGTGCATACATTTACCAAGCATTACAACTTACCCTTATATTCCAGATCCAGAGCAGGCTTTGCTACGGCAGTCCTGCAAGGCATTTTAGCTACACCATCCTTTATTTAGATCCTACCTCCCCCAGCTTGGCTATGGTATTCTACCCATATGTAAGGACTGCAGATGCATCCTTGAAGGACATAGTACAGTTTTGTACCTACCATAAATGTAGATGTCCGATAGGTATGCATCTGCAGTTAGGTTTACCCTCCCTCCTTCCCCTCTGTGATATTTCTTGGGTACTTATCCCTCTTATAGCTAGCTGGGGTTATCTATTATGGTGTATTTGTTTTATATTACTGTGCATGTTTGGAAATTTTTGCATCTCTCCAAATTTAGCCTTCCTTAGAGGGCACCTGGCATCTGGGGCAAGAAAAACTGAGGAAGATGGCGTTGGCTGATGCTTTTATACCCCAGGCGCTCTGACGTCGGGGAAAGGGCAACATCAGCCGATGCCGGACCCAGACTTTGGAATCCGGCCGACTGAAGGGCTGCCTGAGGCAGGACAACCCATATGTAAGGACTGCAGATGCATACCTATCGGACATCTACATTTATGGTAGGTACAAAACTGTACTTTTTTGCTACACTCATCATGGAAAACCAGTTCCTGCTAGCATAAGGCCCCACTCCACCAGGGCAGCAGCTACATCTACAGCCTTCCTCAGTGGGGTGCCAACCCATGATATTCTGGAAGCTGCAACTTGGAGTTCAGTACACACCTTCACCAAACACTATCACTTACCACTTTACTCTAAGACTAGAGATGGCTTCGCCACTGCAGTTTTGCAGGGTCTTCTAGCCTCTTCTAACCCTCTTTAATTCCACCTCCCATCCTTAGCTTTGAGATTCAACTCAAGTGTGATGACTGCAGCAGGGTAACACGACTACATAGTAGAGTTTTGTACCTACCATAAATGTAGATGTTCGAGTGTTCACCCTGCTGCGGTCCAGGTTACCCTCCCTCCATCCCATCTGATCTAACTGAAACCTTTTCTATGCCTTTTTATCTGATACAACCTTTGTGGTGTATTTGCTTATAGCTGGAGGTATGTTTTATTGTATTTCACTTTTATTATTGGTACTATGTAGTGACCTCCTTTTGGGGGGCACCTGACATCTGGGGCAAGAAAAACTGAAGAAAATGGCATCGGATTCCACTTATATACCCCTGGTGCACTGACGTCAGGGAAGAAGCAACAACATCCTACGCCGGACGAAGACTTTGGAACTCAGGCCGACTGCGGCACCGCCTGACGACAGGATAACCCAAGTGTGATGACTGCAGCAGGGTGAACACTCGAACATCTACATTTATGGTAGGTACAAAACTGTACTTTCCCTGTTTTATGAAATCCATGATGATGTATTCCATCATCCCACAAGTGATGTCGCTGAAGGTGATAGTTCTGTAGTTGCCATGGTCATGGTGGGGACTGCATGGTGGAGAGTAGCTAATGCAGCTGTTCTCAAGGCTTCTGGTATATATCCAGTGGATAGGCTATGATTTAATAGTTTAAGAAGGTCTGATGGGGGGGGGGGGTGTATATTTCATATAAATCAGAAAACAGCCTGGTGTGTTGTCTGGAGCTGTAGAGCTTGTGTTTTTGGTCTTGGAGAGCCCTTTTAGTTAGCACTTCTTTAGAGGTGATTACTTTGGGGGGGGATATGGACTGGATACTTTGAATTGGGAAGTTTGTAAGTGACAAGAGGGGAAAATGGAGCTAAGTTTACCTGCAAGGATATTCGCTATGCCCAGGCAGTTGAACTAGGTGACATAGCCTAGTACCTACCTATGAACCTATCGGCCCTAGGGCCTATACAAGCCCAGCCAAAAAGGTACCCTGGCTTTTGCCACCCAAGAAAATTTATTTTCCTGTGCCACTGTCTAGCAGAGCCACAGAAGTGATCCCCGGGGTGAATTTCCTATTTCCCATCCAGTCATTAAGATTTTTCTTGAAGAGTGCTAATGAGGTGCTTTGTTTGATATAGATGGGTAGTTTATTCCAGAGTATGGGAAGTCTCTGGGACAGAAATCTATCCCTCCAGCATGTTCTGTTTATTGTGGTGACAAGGTTTAGGTCCAAAGAGCGTGTAGCTCGGATGGATTGGGATTTCTTTAAGTGGAGCATGTCCAACAGCTCTGGGTTTGACATAGTTTATATGTTAGGCAGAGATCACCTCTGAGTAGGCGATATGCGACTGAGTAAAGCTGGAGTTTTTTTGAGACTGTCTGTGTAGGGCATCTGTTTGAGGCTGGTAATCCTCTTTGTGAGGTATTTCTGCAGCCTTTCTAGTTGTAGATGTCTTGTGAGGTACATACCAAAAGGGGCATTGTACTCTAATGGGTCTAATGAGTGATGAGTAGAGGGGAACAATGACCTCTTTTTTTCTGGATGAGAAACCTTTTGTGATGAGGTGTCACACGTAGAACTGACTACTGTGGCGTTGTGATTATCAAAGGAAAGACTACTGTCCACCTGTGTCCCAAGGTCTCGTCTCACTTTCGGTGTTAAATATACTACCGCCTATGTGGTAGTTCATGGGTACAGAGGTTTTACCAAAGGGGATGACAATGCACTTTTTGCCATTGAGCTTGAGGCCATGGCTTTGACACCAGGCATCTGTCTCAGTGAGGCCCTTTTGTAGGATGTCCACACTGTTAGGAGTTTCGATTATGGCTCCTAGTTTGCAGTCATCTGTGAACTTCATTAGCCAAAGACCTTCTGTGTTAGCCTGTACTTCAGAGAAGTAGATGCCAGACAGGAGAGGACCCAGGACTGAACCCTGTGGTACTCCACTTGTCACTGGTCTGAAGTCGGATATGGAGTCTGCTACTTTCACAGTATGGGTTCTGTCAGTGAGCCAGTTGGCAACCCATCTTGTGACATAGGGATTTATACCTAGTTTAGTGAGTTTATCTCAAATTCCAGAGTGGGGGATGGTGTTGAAAGCCTTGGCAAGATCTAGATAGGCAGTGTGAACCACCTTACCCTCGTCTGCGGCTTTGGTGACTGCTTCAAATAAGTCTATCAGGTTTAGGAGACATGATCTGCCTTTTACAAACCCAAACTGGCTGGGGTCCAGAGTTTGGAGATTACCAATGTCTTTGTTTATAAGTTCCATGGTGATACGTTCCATGGCCTTGCCGAACAAGCTCATCAGGCTAATGGGGCGGTAGTTCCTGGGGTCTATTGTGGCTCCCGCCTTGTGGAGTGGGTTAACCATCGCTGTGCGGCATTCAGCGGGCACAAAGCCTGAGGTGAGGCTATGACTGAACATGGTGCTTAGGTGCAGTGACAGTTTGTTCTGTAGTTTGTGTAGAACACAGCCTGGGATGTTGTCTGGTCCCATGGATGCTGTGTTCTTGGCTTTGGATTTTTACCTGTGCAGCTGTGATTACAGGAACTTTGCATTCTTCCGTGTTAGACATGGGCCCTTTGGGGGGGGGGGGGTAAAGTTAGCACTGAACCTATCTGCCAGGATGTTGGCAATATCGGTTGGGTCTGTATATTTAGTGCAATTGTGCTGTAACTCAGAGCAGATCTGAGTGTTGCCATTGAGATTCTTGACATAGCTATAGAATGCTTTGTGGTTGTCTTTAGAATCAGTGGCGATTTTGTTTTCGTAACTAGCTTTGGAGGATTTCATCAGGGATCGCAACTTCTGAGGCTGACCAGGAAGCTCCTCCGTGGGATTTTTTTATTTATTTTACATTTGTTTTATATAGATATACATATATATATATATATATATATATATATATATATATATATATATATATATATATATATATATATATATATGTGTGTGTGTGTGTGTGTGTGTGTGTATATATATATATATATTACTCTCTTTTGCAACGGTTTCTTCCTTCTATTGTACAATTTGTTTATGGCAGGGGACCACCATATTGGCTTCCTTTTTTTAGAGGATAGCATTTTGGTTCTATTTGGGATAGCACGATCCATGTACTCGTGTAAGTGCTTATAAAGTGCAATTGTGTAGGATTCCGTAGTCCTAACTGTATTGTCCATCTGCATGGGTGTCATGAAGTTCACCACTTCTGTCTTAAGAAGCATGAAGTTGGCTTTGGAGAAATTTTTTACCATGGTTTCCTTAATGGGGGGTGGGGGCAGGATGTGGATATCTACGGTGATTAGCTTGTGGTCGGATCGGACCAGTGAGGCGTTGACTTCAGTTGTGGAACACCGGTCACTCATGTTGGTAATGACTAGATCTAGGATATTGTTGCCCCTGGTGGGGGTGTGGCTAAGTTGATCCAGGGCATTGGAGTTTATGAATTCCAGAAAGCGTTGTGCGAATGACACCATTACAGATGTGCTTGATGCAGTGTTAGATATTATTTCCGAGGATCCTTACATAATTAATGTGCCATGATTATCTTTTGTGAAGTAACCATTTTTGGTTTGTAATTAGTTTTGCAAGATTTGATGTTACACCTGTTTTTTGTTAACCCTTTTGAGATCGATTATATCATGGTGAGCTTCTGTTCTATTATTTAGGGCTGCGAGCTTTTTAAGCAATAATCCACAACTGTGTGTGGGTATGTCCGCATTTATGCATGGTTTGTGTGGTTTGGTCATGAGGGCAAACACCACGTTTTTCTGCAAATTAATGAAAATACTGTAGTTTTTGTAATCATCGTATCCCAACATAGTCTGCAGTTGTCAGGATATCGCCTATTCCCTTTTTCCAAGTGTATTTAATAAAAGTTGACATTGCATCTTTTTCATTTGTTCTTACTATTTCATTTGTTTAGTATCTTTACAAAAAATACTTTTCTTACTTTCTGTTTTGTCATCCCATCCTGCCACTGAATTTTCATTTACTTTCTTCAGAAATTTCTTTAATTCTTGCAAACTGATCTATCTGCTTAGCCTATTTCCTGTTTAATTTCTTCACCATTCTTTTTATACTTAAGGCAGCCATCTGCCTATTTACACGCAATTCTTCTGCATACTCTTTACTGTCTGTATTATTTTTTCCAGAGAATCCCATTCCTTTCCATTTTGATCCATTGACTTGGATATTAAAAAGACTATTTTCTATTAATATCTTCAACAATGGATATTCATCGTGTTTCACTGTTGCAGTCATTACACTTGGGTTATCCTGCTGGCAGGCTACCCACAGTCGGCCAGAATTCCAAAGTCTAGGTCCGGCATCGTTTACTGTCGCCTCTTCCCTGAACTCAGTGCGACAGGGGTATAAAAGATGCAACCGACGCCGTTTTCTCCAGTCTTTCTTGCCGTGTGGTGCCCGAAGCAAAAGCAGTTCGCAAGTGCCGGTCGGCCGACTCCTGAGATTTTCGAAATTGAATTTCAGAACCAAAGTCTTCAATAAAGCTAAGTACCCCATTGGGGAAACTTCTTCTTGCTCCAGACTGATGTCAGTAAAAATTAATAATTGTATTTCTTGTGGGAAGCAAATACCTCATAAGGATTTTCACTCTTAGTGTGTTCCTTGCCTAGGCCCTGACCACGACGTTGCTAGTTGTCGGTTTTGTGCTAGATTCAACCAACGCACTGTTAAACATCTGTTTGATTTTGCTTTACATTATTTTGGCCGAAGGTTTAACTACATAATGCCGTCGGAACAACCGACAACCGGAATCATAAAAAAACACAAAGACAAAGAAAACGACAGGCATCCGAGGTCCAAAACCGACGAAGCCTCTTGTAGGCCAGTCGCCGGTTCTCAGTGAGGCTCTTTCGCAGCCCCTGACACACGCTACCTCAGAGCCACAGGCTGTCTCCGACTCTAACGTGGAGACAACTAGGCCTCTGGAAACTCAAGGTATTGGGCCTATGGAAACTATTCCCTCAGATGGGTCTGGAGCCGCTGAGCAGGCATCAGCTTCTGAGGGTGTTTTCAGACCTACACAGCTTACTATCAAGTCTACTTCAGCAGCCAAGGCAAAGTCTAAAATACCATTAAAGACAAAGAAACAAGTACAGCATTCTCCTGGACAGTCATCCATGCCAAAGAAACAGATTCTTAAAATGGCCGAGGACCTAATTACTTTGATCAGGGGTTCCCATCCCCCTCCAGACAAAAGGCCTAGGCAAGACACTGACTATGACTCCTTTGACCAGGTTTCTATTTTCTCTGATTCCTCTTCAGAACCGGGATATTCTCTTCCTCCCTATGAGGACTCTGATGCTGAAGAATCTATCCCTTCAGCCTCTCCTCCTGAGGATTACTCTTTTGGGGAAACCCTGCACACCATGAGGGAGCATTTTCATTGGGAGAGCCAGGATTACTCAGAAAACAAAGAAAAGGCTCAGAGATTTTCTTTTACTGCCTCAGCACAGGCCCCTTGCTATCCCACCTGTACTAGATATTGTTGATGTTTTTTTCTGGATACAGTTTGTCTCCTGATTCTTTACCCCCTGCACCAGTCAAGCCAGATAGGTATTACAGGGTCCCAGACTCTCATAAATGTCTTTATAAAAACCCTGCTGCTGACCCAGAAACAATTTCTCAGGGTCCCAAGGGGGTCAAGGCTTCCACTGCAAAAAACCCTGTTCCCTCTGATAGGGATTCTAGAGCACTGGATAGATGGGGGAAAAATGTTTACACTTCTGCTACTTTAGCTGTAAGGGCTTTAAACTGCCAGTTTCACATGCGTAAATATCAACAATACCTAATGTCTTTGTTAAAACAGAAAATGCTTACAAGCTCAGAATGTCCTGACAGTAAGGAAATGCAGGATTTATTGCATGCAGCTGAACAAGTGGGAAAGCATACTCTGCAATGTGGTTTTGATTCATTAGAGGCTTCTTGCAGAGCCGCTGTTACAGGCTCTGTCATTTGAAGGCATGTTTGGTTAAAAGAACAAAGTTTACCAGATCATGTTAAAGCAAAATTATTGGATGCGCCATTACAGCATGATACTTTGTTTGGTGTTAAGGCAGAAGAGGTGTTAAAAGAAAATGGAGGATAAAGCTAAATCAATGCAGACAGTAAAGGATTTCTTACCGGTTCAGCCACCTAGATTTAGCAGGAACTGGCCTTCTAATAATCGGTCCTTTCCCGTGTCAGACAGGCCACAAAGAGGCAGATACAGATGCCCAAGAGGCAGATCTCAGCCCTAAGGCTCATACAGACCTAAACAATGGGGTGCTTCAGCCCCCAAAGGCGGAGAAGACAAATCACAACCTTATAGGAAACAGTCTCAGTGGCTTCCCTCTACAAAAGCCAAGCACTTACCTTTAGACAGCACACTTAGGGGGGGGAACTGGCACTTTTTTCACAAAACTGGCGCATGATCACCCAGGGCAAATGGGTACTAAATATTGTTTCTCAGGGTTACAGGTGCCACTTTCACACCCTACCAAGGCCAAAAGGTATGCCAGACCTGCCACAAAACCGATGGGCAGAGGCACAAAAACAAATTTCTGCTCTCATGGACATGAGAGCTATTCAAAAAGTACCACAGCAAGAACAGGGGCAAGGATTTTACTCAAGACTTTTCTTGGTACCCAGAAAGGACAAAGCCTGGTAACCAATACTGGGCCTGTCAATTCTAAATACTTTCCTGGATGTTCCAAAATTCAAAATGTTGACACTGCAGGAACTTCTACTCATGCCGGGCAAGAAGGCTTGGCTAGTTACTTTGGACCTTAAAGAGGCATACCTGTATGTCCCAATCAGACAATCTTGCTGAAGATACCTCAGATTCATAGCTGGCTCAATGCATTACCAATTCTCTGCACTGCCCTTTGGCTTATCTACTGCGCCCAGGGTCTTCACAAAATGCCTGGCACCAGTAATTGCATTTTGCAGACAAAAAGGAATTCAAATATATCCCTACTTCGATGACTGCCTTATTCAAGCAGACAGCAAGGACATTCTACTATACCGTCTGGTGTTTGTAAAAGAATTACTAATTTGCCTAGGGTACACAGTAAATGAAAAGAAGTCAAAACTAGTGCCCTCTCGAGATAATATTCCTGGGTGCAAGCTTAAAAACAACTGCCCAGATGTCTTATCTCACTCCAGACAAAGGCAACTGACTCATTACTTTCAAATGATGGCAACAAAGACCCAGCTCCCTGCAAGAAAAATTCTGCAGGCTTTGGGCTTCATGGCATCCTGCGTTCTGCTAATTCCATATGCAAGACTACATATGAGGAAGCTACAATGGTGTCTAAAAAGTGTTTGGACTCAACATTGCCACAGCCTGGAAACAATAACTCTTATTCCATGCCTGAACAGGAGTTTCGATGGTGGGCACTGGCCTGTCACCACAACAAGGGACAGCTTTTCACTTTACCCACAGCCAGGCAGACATTAACAACAGATGCATCGGATTATGCCTGGGGGGCACACATGGCAAGAAAATGTATTCAGGGCACGTGGCCCATTGACCAAATGCATCTTCACATCAATCAAAAAGAGATGCTAGCTGTACAGAATGCCCTGACAGCCTTCAAGGATCTACTACATCCAGAAGAACTACTACTAAAGACGGACAATACTACAGTCATGTGATACATAAACAAGCAAGGGGGCACACATCCCTACCCCCTCTGCAGGCAAGCCATGACTTTGTGGAACACAGCACTGACCTATCAAGTACATCTGCAGGCACAATTCCTGCCAGGAAAGACAAATACTCTGGCAGACAAACTAAGCAGAAACCTTATGGACCCTCACGAGTGGAAACTAGATCCACAAGTCTTTAACATAACAAGGAAATGGGGATGCCCAGACATAGATCTATTTGCCTCCCCTCACAACTGCCAACTACAGAGAGCACAAGGACTTATCACGCACAAGCATGGAAGGTGGATGCTCTATCATTCAGCTGGAAAACCCTGACAGTTTATGCCTTTCCTCCACTGTCTCTCTTCCCAAGGTACTCCTAAAGGTCAGACGAGAAGCCAAAAATGATTCTGATTGCACCAGACTGCCACGCCAGCACTGGTACCCAATCCTAAAGAGCTTGTCTCAAGGCCCAGCCTGGACTTTACCTCAAATTCCTCATCTTCTGACCCGACAAAACAATCAGATCCTGCACAGCCAACTCAGAACCTTAAATCTGGCTGCATGGTGAATATAACCACTCAGAGCACACCTCTCTCTAAAGCAGTTATGGATGTCATTTTGGAAGCCAGGAGGCCCAGCACCAGAAAATCTTATGCAGAAAAATGGAAGAGATTCTGTGCTTGGAATCAGGCACAAGGAATTGAACCTCTTGTTCCAAATATTCCTCAGATTTTACAATACCTAACTGAGATGCTGGACAAAGGCCTATCATTCTCATCAATTAAGATTCATGCCTCTGCCATTTCAGCTCATTACAATACGGAACCACCTATTTTTTCACATCCACTGCTAATGCAGTACCTTAGAGGGGCCAAAAACTTAAGACCCCCCCCAAGGAGAGCACTGATACCTACATGGGACCTCAGTTTTGTCTTGGAAAAGCTCACACTGCCTCCTTTTGAGCCAGCCAATACAGTTGAAATAAAATTCTTATGGAAAACAGCTCTGCTTCTAGCAATAACTTAAGCAAGAAGAGTCTCAGAGTTACAGGCACTAATGGCAGTGGAACCTATTGTCATTTTCCATCCGGACAAGGTTTCTCTAAGGACAAACCCAACATTTATGCCAAAGGTAGCATCCATTGTGGCTCTTAACCAAACCATTCATTTACCAACTTTTTATTCCAATCCCCAGAATAAAGGGGAGCGACTTCTGCATTCTTTGAACATACACAGGCAGCTACGCTTCTACTTGGACAGAACTAAAGCTTTCAGAAAGACTGAATAACTTTTAGTGGCATATGCTGCAGGATCACAAGGAAAGGCCATCTCAAAGCAGACTATTTCAAATTGGATAGGACACTGCATTCGTTTCTGCTATGCACAGCATGGCAAATCAGTGTCTAAGGGTATTAGGCCACATTCGACCAGGGCAGCAGCCACTTCAGCAGCCTTTCTCAGAGGAGTACCAACCAAGGAAATTTTGGAGGCTGCAACTTGGAGTTCAGTGCACACTTTTACTTACCAAGCACTACCACTTACCTCTTTACTCCAAATCCAGAGCAGGCTTTGCTACTGCAGTTCTGCAGGGCCTCATAGCCACTCCTAATTCTATTTAGACCCAGCTGCCCAACCTCAGCTTTGGGATTCAACCCAAGTGTAATGACTGCAACAGTGAAACATGATGAACATAGTACAGTTGTTTACCTACCATAAAGGTAGATGTTCGAGTGTCTTCACTGTTGCAGTCCAGGTTATCCACCCACCATCCCCCTTTTCTTTGCTGGGACATTTCTGTACTTTTCTATTCTGTACAACCTATGTGGTGTATTTGCTTGTAGATGAAGGAAATGTTTATTTTAGTACACGCATGCTTCTTGGCATAATTTTTTAGCTTACCTACTTGGGGCCATCTGACATCTGGGGCAAGAAAAACTGAAGAAAATGGCGTCAGTTGTATTTTTTATACCCCTGGTGCACTGATGTCAAGGAAGAGGCGACAGCAACCGACGCCAGACCTAGACTTTGGAATTCTGCCCAACTGCGGGTAGCCTGCCAGCAGGATAACCCAAGTGTAATGACTGCAACAGTGAATACACTCGAACATCTACATTATGGTAGGTACACAGCTGTACTATTCACATCCTCTTACCTGCTCATTACTTAAATTATTTTTTCTTTCCAAAGAAAGTCTTTCATTTATTCATATTTTTTTTATGTAATTCAGTATCCACCATAATACTTTCTGTCCCAGTATTTTGCAGTTTCACATTTAATTTATCCAGCCATTTCTTATAGTCATTTTTTTTCTTGTCTCCTCCATCTTTTACATTCTAAAAACCTTGTTTGGTATTCTGCTTTCCATCCATGATCTTTCCATAGTTTCATTTTCTTCATCAGCTTACCTTTTCTCATTTACGGCTTTACTGAACTTTTTTAACCCTTTCTTAGCTTTATCATATTTTAGAACTCTGCAAATACCCTATAAATAGCCTTATGATCGGATACTTCTGCTGCAGTCTTCATTGCTGTAGCTTCCTTTATACATTTAAAATATATTGTAAAATATATTGTATGTTTTACCTTTTCTGTATGTATGATTCCTTGTTTCTCCAAACTCTTTCTCCTACCGTATTTATCCCGTTCCTTCACATCTGTAGCATGGTTATCTTTTCAGCCTCAAATTCATACTAAAATAGTCCATCCATATGATGCTCATAACTCATTCTTCCCCTACAAGTAGTAGGAGCATATATACCACCCTTTTTGTTGAATCTGTTACAGCACATCCACCTTAAACCATTGCTTTGACATCTGTTATATTCATTGTTTGCTTATTAACCTTCACTGTAATGCCAGAACATTCATTCATCTTCTTTTTGTCCATGCAAGTTATTTGTATTTGCCTGGGTGAAATACAAAACATTTTATAAACAAAAAAATGCAGAAATATAAGTAATAACAAAATGGTTCAGACAAATTACATAAAAAATGTGTATATACATTTTAGTGAATAAGTACAGTGCAATGTACAATCAAGCAGAGCGTAATGTATGATATATACACATTTGTTTCTAAAGTAGGTCAGTCTTCAGTGATTCTTAAGAGAGGAGACTCTGGAAGGAGGTTGTTAGGTGATTTGTCCTGTGTTGAAACAGGAGCATTTGGCTTGGATGAAAAAGTGCCTTTCGAGTTGCATTCTTAATTTGGAGTAAGTGTACATTTCCTTAATATTTGATTTGGAGTGTTTGCCAAAGAGTAGGTGCCTGATGGGAGAAAGCATGTGCAGTGCTGTAGAGTTTGGTTCCAGAGGTAATGGGTTGATATGGCTTGTGAGTAGCATCACGTTGTATGAGGATTTTTTTGTGAAGTCTAGCTACAAGGGAAGTAAATGTGTAGAATTGTAGTAGTTTGTAGAGTTGGGATCCAAAAGTGGTTTAGATCTTTGGTTTATATGTAGTCATCTGGGTGTTTCTAGGATAATACAGTGATTCTCAGAGAGGTGAATTTGTAATGAATCGGGAGATGCTGTTCGAAATAGTCTGTAGTGTGGCAATTTTTCTTAGAGGCCGAAGAAAAAATTGGTAGCTCATATTCAATTTGAGAAAGGAGGGCTCCTGTCGCAGTGGCTGCCCTGATTGGTTGGGCTAGAAAAGGGGAGGTGTGTGTGTGTATAGTGTGTGTATCTATCGAGATATATATATATATATATATGTATGTATGTATATATATATTTTTTTTGTTTGTTTTTTCAAACACCTTGATTGAATTATCACTTATGACATAGACAAATTTGCATTCATATAAAAGTAATCAAACTATATTAACAAAACAAACATAATACTTTTATATATATATATATATATATATATATGTATGTAAAACTATATATCATATAACCTAAACAATATTGCATAAATTATTCAATTCCTGCCTTTCTTTTAGATAACACACATCTTTATTAAACCATCACTAACTACATAGGCAATATATCATATAACCTAAACAATATTGCATAAATTATTCAATTCCTGCCTTTCTTTTAGATAACACACATCTTTATTAAACCATCACTAACTACATAGGCAATATATCGTATAACCTAAACAATATTGCATAAATTATTCAGTTCCTGCCTTTCTTTTAGATAAGGCACATCTTTATTAAACCATCACTAACTACATAGGCAATCATAAATTTATATAAATGAATACAAACCACACCCACACAGTCCTAGTTGCAAGCATTTTACATCACAAACCATACTGACACACTCCCAGTTGCAAATATTATACATCACTTCTAATCTATCCAATCTTTCTCAGTCAAACATTACATAGCTCGTTTAAGTCCTGCCTCCTTTTAGACATCATTCTCCCTTGTATGTATTGTTCCCATAATTCCCATTTTTCCTATACAGTTTGCTCCTACCCATTTCTAAAGATCTCAGTTCCAGTTGTTTTATCTCTACTTCCAGTATTGTTGGTTTAGATTTTGATTTCCATTTTCTAGTAATTGCCTTTTTGGCAGCCACCATTATTAGATACAGCAAGGCCTTACCATGTCTAGGCAATTCTAATTCTGTGTCGTAGCTTAGAAAAATCATCTCTCTCGTCAGACCAACCTGCCCGCTGTGGTGACCCCTAACCTTCGGAAAAGCCGAAGGAACAACATTTATTGGCATTTGATTACTTGGAAAGTCCACTGGGTCAATGAAGGCCCGTGGAGTAAAGCTCTAGAATTAAAATGACAGAGAAAAATATTTTACAAATTATATAGAGAAAACATTTTACAAATAATACAGAGTGAGAATTATACAGTAAGAGGAAATAAAACAAAATATAATATAAATTGGATTACAAATTATACAATTGGATAAAAGTAATATATGTAAACAGTGTTAATCAGTCATAGTGCAGACCATCAGATCATGTAGCAGATGCAAGCCAGGCTTAATGGTTTATTAATTTGCAGACTGAGAGTAAGCATACAGTTTAGGAGTTGATTACTTTGAGGAAGCTGTAGTGTATATAAAAATGGATAGCGGGAAAAGAGGGAAGTTGATAGTAGGTACTGATGAGGTGAGAGGAGAAATTAAGTAGTTAGTGTTCAATAGGATTCAGCAGAAAAATGAAATATTTTGCAGGGGCAAGAGATGGGCAGATAAGCAGTATCCAGTCTTTATTCTCAATTCTTTCTAACCTTTTCTTATTGATTGATTCTTATAGTTATCATGCAATGTTTTAGATACTCTACTAATTATTCCTTTTTAATGGCAGTTTCTGTTCTAGATTCTATTAAAAACTCTACCATTGCTGGTCTTTCATTTGGAACCCCCCCTATTTCTCTCTGTTTGTCTATACTCCTGATATCGGTTCCTGATAGGGAAGGCAATCTCTAACCTGCAGTCCAGATAAATTCTTGGTGTCTTCTCATTCTGTCATTTTTCCCTCTCTAGTTATTTGCTCCCAATACCTTGGTTCCTGTGTCAGTTTTCTCCAATAAATTCCAGCCCCCTCTTCCCTATTGTCTGTATCCCTAGTTGAAGTTATCCCTCTCAGCAAAATCTCCTTTCTCCATTCCTGTATTGGTTTAGTTCTCAGAGTACTTTCTGCTACTTTATGGCTATAATATTCTGTATGATTATGGGTATTCTCCTTAAAGGCCTGTATCCAAAATCCCAGTCTCTTATTGTTTCTTGGGCTTCCCCCCATTTCATCATCCCTTTCTTTTTCTGCTTGTGCTATGTATAAGAGTCTTAACTGTGTAGTTCTGAAGTACCCCTTCAAATCGGGTAATCCCTAATCTGCCCCTGTTCTACTGGAAGAATCTGCTTATCCCACTTGACTGTTGTCGTTTTCCCCTCCCAGATAGTCTTTCAGCTCTTTATTCATTGCTACCCACAACGTCTCCTCTGGTTGAAAAAAATATGCTTGACCTGTGTATAAGACTAAAGGGACTGAAAACATTTTAACTGCTTGTATCTTACTATCCATATCCATATAACAAAGCTTCCATTTTCTCAGTTTTTGTATTGTCTTTTGATTAGTCGCTTCTCGCATATCATTTTTAATCCATATTCGTAAGTACTTCATTTTATAATGTCTCCATAAGTATGGGTATTCCTGAACCAGTTCATGTATTGGTGCATAATTTACTGCTGTTGTCTTTGTTTTAGCTTCATTAATTTTGTAACCTGAAAAAATGTGAAGCAGTCTCAAAATGATGTTCTTGTGTTTCACTGTTGCAGTCATTACATTTGGGTAATCTGCTGGGAGGTTGCCTTCAGTCGGCCTGAATAACAAAATCTTGGGTCCTGCGTCGGTTGCTGTCTCCTCTTCCATGACGTCAGGTCATCAGGGGTATAAAACATGCAGCCGACGCCATTTTGTTCAGTCTTTCTTGCCTCGTGGTGCCCGAAGCAGAAGCAGTTCACAATTGCCGGTCAGCCGACTCCTGAAATTTTCGCATTCGAGTTTCAGAACCAAAGTCTTCAACTAAAGCTAAGTACCCCGTTGGGGACATTTTTTCTTGCTCCTTACCGATGTCAGTAAAAGTTAATAATTGCATTACTTGTGGGAAGCAAATACCTCATAGGATTTTCATTTGTACTGTATTCCTTGCCTAGGCCCAGATCATAATGTGCCTTGCTGTCGGTTTTGTGCTAGATTTAACCAACGCACTATTAAGCGTCGGTATATTTTTGCTTCAAAATATTTTGGATCCAGATTTAATTACCCTGAAATGTCGTTGGTTAGCAATCCGACTACCAGAGTTCACAAAAAACACAAAGAAAAAGACCGAGACAGACTGTCGAGGTCCAAAACCGATGACGAAGCTTCTCCTAAGCCAGTCTCCGGTTCGCCGGTACTCAGTGAGGTGCTTTCGCAGCCCCTGATACCCGCTACTTTTGAGTCGCAGGCCTCTACCGAGACCCATGCGGAGTCCGGTATGCAGCAAGATTCTCAGTGTATTGAACCCGCGGATGTCTCTCCCTTGGATGGGTCTGGAGCAGCTGAGCAGGCACCGGCTTCTGAGGGTGTTTTCAGGCCTCAACATTTCTATATAAAACTGACGCCAGCTTCAAAAACATCTTGTAAGTCTATAAAACTGACGCATGAGCCACGTACTCAGGCCCCTATGCCTAAAAAACAGATGATCAAAATGGCTGAGGACTTAATTACCTTGATCAGGGGTTCCCAACCCCCCCCCCCCTCCAAGAGGCCTGATTATGAATCTTCAGATCAGATTTCCATTTCTTTTGATTCCTCTTCTGATCAGAAATTTTCTGTTCCACCCTATGAGGATTCAGATGCAGAAGAATCCATCCCATCTGCATCTCCTCCTGAGGATTATTCTTTTGGAGAAACCTTGTATACTTTAAGGGAACATTTTCAGTGGGAGCGTCAGTATTTCTCTGAATCAAAAAAGAGGCTTAGGGATTTCCTTCTGCCTCAGCATAGGCCTTTGACAATACCTCCTGTATTAGACATTGTTGATGATGTGTTTTCAGAATCAAGCATGGCTTCTGATTCCCTTCCCTCCGGCTCCTAGTAAGCCAGACCGATATTACAGGGTTCCTGACTCCCACAAATATTTATTCAGAAATCCTGCTGCTAATCCTGAGACTATCTCACAGGGTCCCAAAGGTGTAAAGGCGGCCTCTACAGCCAAAAATCCTACCCCCTCTGATAGAGATTACAGGGCACTGGATAGTTGGGGAAAGAAGGTTTATACGTCTGCAACCTTGGCAATTAGGGCTTTAAACTGCCAGTTTCATATGCTTAAATATCAACAGCATGTTATGGGCTTATTGAAACAGAAAATGATGTTGATTTCTGATTGTGTGGAAAATAAAGAATTACAGGAATTGTTGCATGCAGCAGAACAGGTTGGAAAGCATACTTTGCAATGTGGTTTTGATTCTTTGGAGGCCTCTTGCAGGGCCGCAGTTACTGGATCTGTAATTAGAAGGCATGCCTGGCTCAAGGAGAAAAATCGGCCTGGTCATGTTAAAGCTAAATTGTTGGATGCCCCTTTACAGCATGATACTCTGTTTGGTAATAAGGCAGAAGAGGTTTTGAAGAAAATGGAAGATAAAGCTAAATCTATGCAAACTGTAAAAGATTTCTTACAAGTGCAGCCAACCAGGTTCAGTAGGCACTGGCCTAGTAAAAAATTGGTCCTTTCCTGTGTCCAACAGAGCCTCTCAAGGCAAATCCAGGCGCTCAAAAGGCTCTAGATACCAATCGCAGGGTTCTTACAGGTCAAAGCAGTGGGGTGCCTCCACCTCCAAATCTGGAGGAAACAAAGCACAACCCTACAGTAAGCAGTCTCCGTGACTTCCCTCTACCTTCACCAAGCACTTATCTTTTGGCAGCCCCCATGGGGGGAAAATTAGCACTTCATGCTCAAAATTGGCAGTTTATTGGACCATTTCTCCCCGGGCCTCCGTTGAAAACAGGATCTGTGGATCCTAGTCGGACTTTCCCGGTCAACAAATGTTAAATAAATAAAAAAAAATATTACCCAGGACAAGTGGGTATTAAACAGTGGGTATTAAACATAGTATCCCAGGGGTACAGATTTAATTTCCATACTTTGCCAATTCCAACCGGTTGGCCAGAGCTGACACAAAATCAATGGGCAGAGGCTCAGAAACAAGTTATGTCCCTCATGGATATGGGGGCTATTCAACCAGTTCCAGAACAGGAAAAAGGACAAGGTTTTTATTCAAGACTTTTCCTGGTACCCAGAAAAGACTATGCCTGGCGTCCAATACTAGACTTGTTGATTTTTGAACACGTTCCTGGACATTCCAAAATTCAAAATGCTGCCTTTACAACAGCTACTGCCTATGCTGGGCAGGAACGCTTGGTTAGTGACTCTAGATTTAAGAGAGTCATACCTGCATATTCCAGTAAGGGAATCGTGCAGAAGATACCTCTGCTTCAAGGCAGATTTTATGCATTACCAATTCTCTGCACTGCCCTTTGGCTTATCTACTGTGCCCAGGGTCTTTACAAAGTGCCTGGCACCAGTAATTGCATTCTGCAGACAAAGAAGCATACACATTTATCCTTACCTGGACGACTCTCATTGAAGCAGAGAACAAGGACATTCTTCTTCAGCATCTGGCATTTGTAAAAAGGCTTTTAACATGCCTAGGGTACACAATAAACAAAAAGAAATCCCAACTGATACCCTCTCAAATGATTACATTCCTGGGTGCATGCTTGAATATAACTGCCCAGATGACTTACCGCACGCCAGACAAACAAAGGCAACTGACAGCATACTTCAAACAGATGGCAACAAAAACCCAGTTATCTGCAAGACCAATTCTGCAGGCTTTGGGGTTCATGGCATCATGCACTCTGGTAATTCTATATGCAAGACTGCATATCAGGAAACTTCAATGGTACCTAAAAAGTTTATGGAGTCAACATTGTCACAGTCTGGAAACAATGATTCCTCTCATTCCCTGCCTACAACAGGAGTTTCTTTGGTGGGCAGAGACATGTCACCAAAACAAGGGACTGTCATTCACTCTACCCCCTGCCACCCAAACCCTAACTACAAACTCATCAGACTATGCTTGGGGGGCCTACCTGGCAGGGAGATGCATTCAGGGGATATGGAGCCCAAAACAAATGAATCTGCATATCAACCAGGAAGAGATGCTAGCTGTTCAGAATGCTCTGACAGCCTTCAAGGACTTACTTCATCCAGGACAACTACTGATAAAGATGGACAACACCACGGTTATGTGGTACATGAACAAGCAGAGGGGTACACATTCTTTACCCCCTTTGCAGACTAGCCATGAAATTGTGAAACACAGCTTTGACTTACCAAGTACATCTTTAAGCTCAATTCCTGCCAGGAAAACAAAATACTCTGGCAGATGACCTAAGCAGAAATTTTATGGACCCGCACGACTGGAAACTGGATCCACAAATCTTCAGCATGGTAACACTGAAATGGGGGAGCCTAGACATAGATCTATTTGCCTCTCCCCAAAATTATCAACTGGACAAATTCTGTACAAGGGCTTATCACAGGCAAGCATGGAAAGTGGATGCCCTATCCTTCAGTTGGAAAAACCTATCAGTCTATGCCTTTCCCCCTCTGCTTCTTCTTACTAAAGGTTAGACAGGAAAAAACAAAAATGATCCTGATTGCTCCGGACAGGCACGCCAGCACTGGTACCCAATTCTAAGGAATATGTCTCAGCTCCCACCGTGGTACTTGCCTCAAATACCTCATCTACTGTCTCAGCAGAACAATCAAATTCTGAACACTCTGCTCCAAACTCTGAACCTTGCAGCATGGCTGATCATTTCATTATTCAAACAACACCTCTCAGTAAATCTGTGAAGGATGTCATTTTGGAAGCCAGAAGGCCTAGTACTAGAAAATCTTATGCTGATAAATGGAAGAGATTCTGTGCTTGGAACCAAGCACAAGGAAACGGACACAGCAAAACCAAATATCCCTCAGATTTTACAATACTTGACTGAAATGCTTGACAAGGGCCTATCTTTTTCTTCAATAAAAATCCATGCCGCTGCCATCTCGGCTTATTACAACACGGAGTCTCACCTCTTTTCTCATCCTCTGATAAAACAGTATCTTAGAGGGGCCAAAAATTTAAGGCCTCCCAGAAGATCACCAGCTCCTGCATGGGACCTCAATTTTGTGCTGGAAAAACTCACCCTGCCTCCTTCTGAACCAGCAGCTACTGCGGATATAACATTTTTTTTCTTGGAAAACAGCTTTCCTTTTGGCAATCCCTTCAGCAAGAAGGGTTTCAGAACTACAGGCTTTCATGGCTGTGGAGCCTTTTATTACATTTTATCCGGACAGGGTGTCCCTCAGGACCAATCCTTCCTTTATGCCTAAGGTGGTATTCAGTGTGGCTCTTAACCAAACAATTCACATTTTACCCAAATCCGCAGAGCAAGGGGGAGCGGATTCTGCATTCATTGGACGTACACAGACAATTAAGATTCTACTTAAACAGGACCAAATCTCTAGGAAAGTCTGAGCAACTACTTACTGGTGGCATTTTCTTCAGGATCAGAGGGGAAGGCTATATCAAAGTAGACTATTTCTAAGTGGATAATCCACTGCATTCGATTCTGCTACCTGCACCATGGTAAACCTGTGCCCAAGGGAATCTGATCACATTCCACCAGGGCTGCCTCTACCTCAGCAGCCTTTCTCAGAAGAGTTCCAACCAAAGACATTCTAGAAGCTGTTACTTGGAGCTCTGTTCATACCTTCACAAAGCATTATCATTTGCCTCTCTTCTCCAAATCCAGGGCAGGCTTTGCCACTGCAGTTCTGCAGGGCCTTATAGCCGCTCCTAATGCTATTTAGTTCCATCCTCCCATCCATAGCTTTGGGATTCTACCCAAATGTAATGACTGCAACAGTGAAACACTAAGAACATAGTACAGTTGTATACACTTACCATAAATGTACATGTTCGAGTGTATTCACTGTTGCAGTCCGGGTTACCCACCCACCATCCCCCTTTTTTCTATAACTTCTCTTTCCTTCACTATTTTCTAAAGCCTTTGTGGTGTATTTGCTTTTAGGTGAAGGTAAAGTTTATTTTGCTAAAAGTGCATTTGCATATATTGCTGTTTATATATATATATATATATATGTATATATATATATATATATATATATATATATATATATATATATATATATATATATATATGTTTGCTCCCCATTTGGGGGGCACCTGACATCTGGGGCAAGAAAAACTGAATAAAATGGCATCGGCTGCATGTTTTATACCCCTGACGACCTGACGTCATGGAAGAGGAGACAGCAACCGATGCAGGACCCAAAACTGTTATTCAGGCCGACTGAGGGCAACCTGCCAACAGACTACACAAATATAATGACTGCAAAAATGAATACACTCTAACATCTACATTTATGGTAAGTGTACACAACTGTACTTTCCACAACACTGTAATGTCTTTTTTCTGGTTTTGTCAGGTTTAAAATAATATCCTTTGCAAGTAAACCCGGCTTTTCTTGACCACTATACCAATTATATCTTTGAATTTCCGAGTTCCTTATTTTCTTTGCCAGTGGTTCTAAAAGTAATGCAAATAATAAAGGGGAAAGAGGACACCCCTGCCTGGTTCCTCTGCACAAGCAGAAATTACCAGAGAGGACCCTCCCACTTTAATTTTTTGCCTCCAATTCCTCATATATTCTCCTATTCAACCTTATAATCTTTTCAGGAAATGCAAATGCTTCCATTGCCCTGCTCATAAAGTCCCAGCTTAGTCTGTCAAATACTTTCTCTGCATCAAGACTCACAACAACAATGGTATTTTCTTACATTCTGCTTCCCTCTGGATCATCAGTGTTCTGTTAATATTTTCAAATGTTTGCCTCCCCTCCACAAAACCACATTGATCCACATCTATCAGTTTTGGCATTACTTTTGCCATTTTTTAGCCATTATAGACATGCACACTTTAGTTATGGTTTAGTATTGAAGTGGGCCTGTATGAAACTGGATCTGATGGATCTTTACCCTCTAGGTATTTCAGCTACCACTGCTTTCTTTCAGGAGTGTGGTACTTCTCCTCCCGTTAAGATGCTCTTAAGCATAACCTTTCAGATCTTTATCAGATGTTCTTCGTGTTTCACTATTGCAGTCATCCCATTTGGGTTATCTGCCTGCAGGTAGCCCTCAGCCGGCCTGAATACCAGAGTCTTGGGATTTCTGCGTCGGATGCTGTTGCTTCTTCTATGATGTCAGGTCATCAGGGGTATAAAACATGCAGCCAATGCCATTACATCAGTCTTTCTTGCCGTGCTGTGCCCGAAGCAGAAGCAGTTTTGCAAGTGCCGGTCGTCTGACTCCTGAAATTTTCATTTTCGAGTTTCAGACCGAAGTCTTCTAAAAGATAAGAACCCCGTTGGGATCCTTTTTTCTTGCTCTAACCGATGTCAGAAAAAATTAATAATATATATATATATATATATTTTTTTATATATATACATATAGACATGCTTTTACATAATGTCTTTTTTCACCCTATTCATTTAACAATAATAGGATTTCATCAGAAATCGTATGCCTCTGTGTACCTGTAACATTTACATCTCCATACTTTCTTGTGGATGTACTGCTTGTGGCTTTTTTTTTTTTTCACCCCTACAGGAATGAGCCCAATGGCTCCTCTGCCTGCACCTAGTCAGCCCACTGTCATGGGAAACCAGGTATTACCCGGGCAGGCAAGAGCCCTACAGCCCAGTCATTCTTGTCCAAGAATGTCCAGTGCGCTCAGACACTCATGAAGGGAACTGGGTGGTAGGGAGCAGGCTAGACTTGTTGGTTCTGCAGGCAACCTGCCCTCTTTTCCAGCAAAACACCCCTCTTCTCTGTGGTGGCTCTTCCCAGCTCTGCTGTACCTATCATGTGAGGGTTCTCTTTGGTTCACAGTGAGATTGCAATTGTACATAACAGCTCAGGCTCAGTAGACCCAGGATACACAGGGTAGACATTTTGTGCTCCCGTTAGGTGTCACCCATGTGGCAAGCCAGAGCCACCAAACTCCGCTGGATGGGTGAGCAGGCAGTGGCTACCCATCTTCCCCTGCCGACTCCTACATGTTGTTGAGCCACTGTTTAAACTTGAGTCACAAGCAACATAATCGGGACTTTATCCCCTCTACACCACCAAGTGGTTGTGCTTCTTACATATGTTTTCAAAATTCACATCACTATAAAAAAAAATGGTCTGAACTGTCATATTTCTTACAGATAGGTTTACAGTTTTACCTACTTTGCCCCTTTTAACTAAAGTGCTCACAACTTTTTCTGTGACAGTTTTGTACTAAATGTCCATACTGGCCGCAAAAGTAATATAGCAATATACAAAGCACAACTGAAAACATATTAATGTATCCCTGCTACCATAAACAACAAACTTTTCAGTGTGAACAAAATCGTCTTTCACAAACATGTCTTCCTTGGTCAACCCTCTCTCTTCATGTCCCTCTAGAGCCCACGGTTTTCTTCCCTGCTTTTTCCAGTTTTTTTTTTTTTTTTTTTTTTTTTTTTTTGTAAAAATCAGGAATGTTTTTGCTTTGCAGAACATTCATCCTGAACTTCATAAATATATGCTTTTTTATGTAGAGCAGTCTGTCATACCATAATTATCCCATGGCTTCTTCTTTTTATACTTACAGAATTCTGAAACAAATCTAGTTTAAATACCTGAATTCAGAAAAGTTGTATCCTTGAAAGGCTATGCCTGAATGAATTCTTAGTCTCTGATGATTCACTTTAGATCTTGCCGCTTATATGTACATCCTAATGCCAACAGTCTTTCTGTAGCTTGGCTGTTTTTAGTAGAAGTTCTTACTAAAGCCTTGTTGTGCTTTAATGCTACTTTCTGATGAGCGGTTTCTTTCTCAGTTTTTCAGCTTCTATCGACAACCCATGGCTAAAGATTTGAAAGCTGGAGTACTAGTTCTACACCAGGAGTTTGGAGTCATTTTTCAACTACTTTCTTTTTTTTTTTTTTTTTCCAATAAATCTTTTATTTTATTTTCAATAAAATGAAACAATGCATACAGCCAATGTAGTAATGAACATTAAAATGAGGCGTTGAATAATAACAGAATATAATACATAATCAAACAGTTTAAATATAGATATAAGTGAGAAAGAGTGTAAAACATAAGAAAAGCATTGTCATTAATAAAACCAAACAAACTTTTATATACAATATTTACAACATGATGTAATGTAATGTACTGTGCTGCACTTCCACTACATAATTATCATTGGATCTCCATAAGTTAACAAAGACAAGGGTAAATGATGTTTTGAATGTACCCCTGAGAAATTATTCACTAAGAACTAAATCTAAAAGTTTCTTCCATAGTTTACTAAAATAGGCTCTTTTTTTGGACCTTTTATAATGAATTTATGTGCAGAAATATGTTTATGAGCCATTTCTTTGAATTTTCCCCAACTAAGTTTGGTACGATCTAACCAATTGCTAGTGATGTATAGTTTAACAAGTGAACAAAGTATAATTAGAATGTGATTTAGGTATCTATTTTGAACATAATCAAGCCTCTATTCTTCAAAATAATTTATTAAAAACATGGTCTAACATACAACAAGATCTACAAAGATGGAAACATATGAATTTAGCTTTCCTGTCCAAAGCAGCTATTGTGAAAATGAATATCTTACCTAGACTTCTATTTCAACTTAATGCTTTGGATGTATTAGTCTATAATAACTTTTTCTCCAAAATCAACAAAGAAATAGCTGGTTTCATTTGGTTCCCTAAATCAGTGAGAATTGCTTACCTTAAATTAACCTATCCTAAGGAAAAGGGGCTAAGTCTACCAAACTTCCATTTATACTATAAAATTATTTGCTCAATTAGAGTTTGGTCTATCTCAAATTTCAACATCAAAACACAAATGCATTATCCAGCCTGGGTTAAAATGTGGTATCAACATGTTATATCCAACAAAATTAACCCTCAGGCTATTCCTTTCTATCTATTACCTCTTTGAACAACTGTAATCTAGCTCAATCTTTGAAACATAAAATCAAGCTTTTCCAAAATCTTATTAAAGATATTAATCTGGTAAATTCTCTATCCCTTCTACAACCGTTGCATCAGAACCCAAATCTTAAAATTAACAATCTAATGATTGACCTTACTAAATTCCCTCTCATCAAAGATCTCAAGGTATGGGATATTCTCAAACATAGATCTAAAACTCTACCCGAGTTACGGTTAATCTTGGGTACTAATAAAAAATACACAGTTATTCTTAGACAACTAAGAGAAATTATTATGGCACAACATTTTAACGTCTCTCCCAATACTCAGGAATTAAACAAACTAATTGAAGTCTTTTCAACTACTTTCTTAACCCTTGGTTACAGACCTTCCCTGTGAGAGACATGCCCAGCATTGTCTGATCATTTGATAATAAAAGGTTGCTTGCATTTGCACAGTGTTCCTTAGCCTTCATTTGCATAATTTCATTGTCAAGTCCTGTACTTGCCCTACTACTCTTGTGTTTGTGCATTTAATGCCTAAGGTCCTTGGGTATATCATTTCCAGCAAGGTGTGCATTAAAGTAGGTATCATAAAAAAAAAAAAAAAAAAAAAAAAAAAACATTTTCTTGATGCCATTTGGCAACATTCCATTTCTTACCTCTGGATGTGGCATGTGACTCTGCCATGCCATGATCCATTGCTTAGTAATATCTTGCTGACCCAATATGCAGCTCTGGGTCAGTTAACAGGAGGTAAATCACGGTGGTATTGCTGTTTCTTCATGTTACAGTATGCTGTAGCAGCTGGTCAAATAGCTGCAGAACAGCAGTAAAATGCATTTTTTTTCCTTTCCATGAAAGAGGCATATAGATGTATTTTTATTGAAGTTTATGGTACATAAGTCTTAACTTTCTTCAGTGTTTGCAACAGTTATGCCACAGTTAATCACATGTTACATTTATGTTTTCCTTTTAATATGTACTGTTTTTTTTTTATTATTTCAATTTTATGTCAGCAAGAACTTAGCTTGTTAACAGGATACTTGCTGTAAAGATTGTATAGTACAGTGGTGCATCTGATAGCATTGGTGCCTCGCAGAGCTTAAATCTCCAGTTTGCTTCTCATCTGGAGCTCCTTCCTAAGAAATGCAGTAGATGAATTAGCACTTCTGACACTGCGGTGTGTCTGTGTGTGTCTGTGTGTGTCTGTGTGTGTCTGTATGTGTGTGTGTGTGTGTGTGTGTGTGTGTGTATATATATATATATCTATATATATATATATATATATATATATATATATATATATATATATATATATATCTATCATGTGTATCATGTCTTGATTTAGTTCTGTATTTATTGGTTACCAAGAAAATTGGGGCTCCCATAATCCTGAACAGGATGGTGTGTGTATAAGAGAATGGATGAATTAAGTATGACATCTGAGGCTGTAGGATTTAAGCAGATAGAATTTTTTCTTCTTTGTAATAGATTTTGGCTAGTTCTGAAAAACTAACACAAAAAAAGTTATGTTTACTTGTTTAATCCATCACCAAAACTAGAAAAAGCTTGCTGGTGAATATTTAAAGTATTTGAAGACCTCTCTTTTTTTCAGAGATTGTACAACTGTTAATAGTAACAATATTGGGTAAAACCTTTACTTTAGTTCTGTCCATACCAAAATGTGATCTGCTAGCTTAAGAATCTGTTGCATATTTTTTAGTTCAATTACTATTACAGGCACACAAAAATTGTATCCTCTGTTTGTTCTCTTGAGCATTCAGAGAAATGATCTTGTGGAGGAGAAGCTATCAGTTCTTGATATGGTGAAACAGCTGTGTAGAAAAGTGGGGTGCTTAAGATCAGGTAATCAAGACGGCTCCTTAGAAGGTATTGATGTTCTTCGTGTTTCACTGTTGCAGTCATTACATTTGGGTAATCCTGCTGGCAGGTTGCCCTCAGCCGGCCTGAATTCCAAAGTCTTGGGTCCTGCTTCGGCTGCCGTCACCCCTTCCCTGACGTCGAGTCTTCAGGGGTATAAAAGAAGCAGCTGACACCATTTTCTTCAGTCTTTCTTGCTGTGCAATGCCCGAAGCAGAAGCAGTTTACAAGTGCCGGTCGGCTGACTCCTGAGATTTTCGTGTTAGAGTTTCAGATCCAAAGTCTTCAATAAAGCTAAGTACCCCATTGGGGAAACTTTTTTCTTGCCCCAGACCGATGTCAGAAAAAGTTAATTGTATTTCTTGTGGGAAGCAAATACCTCATAAGGATTTTCATTCTTACTGTATTCCTTGTCTAGGCCCTGATCACAACGATGTTCTTCATCTCACATTGCTGCAGTCCTTACATATGGGTAGTCCGCTGTCCTCGGTCGGCCCGAATACCAAAGTATTAGGCTGACGTCGGTCAAGGCGCTTAAAACTGACATCAGGACGTCAGGGTACAAAAACGCATGACCGACGTCATTTCCTCAGTCTTTTTTGCCGCATGGTCCGATGCAGAAGCAGCGTTGCAAGTGCCGTTCGGCGTTCTGAAATTTTTCGAATTCGGAGTTTCAGACCGAATCCAAGTTGGCTAAGTACCCGTTAGAATATTTTGTTTTTCTTGCCTCAGTATTTTACGGATGTCAGAAAAAGTGAATAACTGTATTTCTTGTGGGAAACAGATACCGCATAGGGATTATCATTCTTTGTGTATTCCTTGTTTGGGGCCTGAGCACGGCGTTGTTGGGTGTCGCTTTTGTGCTAGGTTCAATAAGCACTATTAAGCGAAGGTTAGATTGTGCTAGGCTGGTTTTGGGAAGCGGTGCAATTATAATATGCCGCCGGATTCTCCGCCCGCTTCTGAAGAAGCGCAAAGACAAAGCAGCTAAACCCAGGCAAGATGAGTCGTCCGTTCAGACGCCGGTTCTTTAGAGGCTTCAGTGGAACCGGTGGTTCCGGCGGAGACTTCTCTGGAGTCTCAGGGAAGACTTTGATTTTGCAGGAGGTGGTCTCTCAGGAGGCAGGTCAGGCTGAAGGGGCTTCTCAAGTTACTGTACTCCCCTCCCTTCCTAGGGTGGTTAGGCCTTCTCCTTCTGTTTCCAAGGCTTCTCCCAGAGGCAGGCCAGTTTTACCTTCTGTTGGTGTCACTCCTAGTTCAGCAGGGTCTGTGCCTAAGAAGCACATGCTTAAAATGGCAGAAGATTTGATTACTCTGATTAGAGGTTCTTTGCCCTCTCCTGATAAGAGGCCTAGGGTGGAGCCAGAGTTGGGAAGTTTTGAGCAGGCTTCGGATGTTTCAGAGTCTTCAGCTGAAGATTTGCAGGAGTACTCTCCTTATTCTGATTCTGATGCAGATGATTCCACTCCTTCTGCTTCTCCTCCAGAGGATTTTTCTTTTTCAGAGACACTTCATTCTATGAGGGAACATTTTAAGTGGGAAGGTCAGGACTTTTCTGATTCTAGGAAAAGGCTTAGGGAGTTTTTGCTGTTACCCCAGCATAGGCCCTTGGCTATACCTCCTGTTCTGGATGTTGTGGAAGATGTGTTTGCAGAGGCTTCACTTAATCCTGATTCTCTGCCTCCTGCTCCTGTTAAACCGGATAGGTATTACAGGGTGCCTGAGGCTCATAAATATCTTTATAAGAGTCCTAGGGCGGACCCAGAAACTATTAGTCCGGGACCTAAGGGTGTCAAGGCCTCTGTTGTAAAAAATCCAGTTCCTCTAGATAAAGAAGCCAGAGCTTTGGATAGATGGGGAAAGAAGGTCTATACATCTTCTACCTTAGCTATGAGGGCTTTGAATTGCCAGTTTCATATGTTGAAATATCAAAACTTTCTTCTTTCTCAATTGAAGTCTAAGGTGGATGCTCTGGCGGAAGGCATTGAGTGTAAAGAATTACAAGATTTGGTGCATGTCTCTGAACAGGTGGGTAAGCATTCGTTACAGTGTGGTTTTGATGCTGTGCAGGCCTCGTCTAGGGTGGCTGCCACTGACTCAGTTCTTCGCAGGCACGCCCGGCTGAAGGATCAGAATTTATCTGACCATGTTAAGACAAAGATTTTGGATGCTCCTTTGCAGTCTGATGTGTTGTTTGGTTCACCTGTGGAGTCAGTCTTAAAGAAAATGGAAGACAAGGCTAAGTCTATGCAGGCTGTTAAAGATTTTTTGCAAGTTCAGCCTCTGAAGTTTAGTAGGAATTGGCCTGCTAAGGGGTGGACGTATCCTTCTTATAACTCTCAGTCTAGGGGTAGATCTAGACGAGGTAGGGGCAGAGCTCAGAGTTCTTTCAGGCCTAGAACAGGGAGTTCACCTGCACAATCTTTGGGTGAGGGCAGGGGCCAGTCCTTTCGTAAACAGGCCCAATGACCTACTTTTTCAGCTGCCAGATCCTTCTTGCCTGGCAGCACCTTTGGGAGGAAGGTTAGCTCTCTTCAAGGAAAATTGGATGTTGATTACCCAAGACAAATGGGTATTGGATGTCATACACCGGGGTTACAAGTTTTATTTCCATACCTTGCCTCCTTTCAAAGGCATGCCGGACGTCCCTCCTCAGCAAAGACTAGAGGCTCGCAAGCAAATTTCTCTACTACTTCAAATAGGGGCCATACAACTGGTCCCTCTGCCAGAAGTGGGCCTAGGATTTTATTCTCGCCTGTTTCTAGTACCAAAGAAAGGAAACACGTGGAGGCCAATTTTGGATTTATCTATCCTCAACACATATCTGGACATTCCCAAGTTCAAAATGTTGACGTTACAGCAGCTTTTACCTCTGCTGGGCAAAGATCACTGGATGGTGACTCTGGATCTCAAGGAGGCTTACCTTCATGTTCCTATCAGGCCCAGTTACAGGAAGTATCTGCGTTTTCAGGCTGGGACTTCACATTATCAGTTTTCTGCATTGCCCTTTGGCTTATCTACTGCACCCAGAGTGTTCACGAAGGTCCTGGCTCCAGTGGTAGCTTTCTTCAGGCTAAAAGGAATACAGATCTATCCTTATTTGGACGATTGCCTGCTTCTGGCCCAAGAAAAGGACGAACTTCTTCATCATTTACAGTATGTGATGGCAGTGTTAAGATGCCTGGGATATTCTGTGAACGAAATAAAGTCCAGTCTAGTACCCTCTCAGGACATGTGCTTTCTGGGTGTGAGACTGAATACAGCATCCCAGATGGCCTTTTTGACCCTGGACAAACAAAAGAATCTTTCTCTTTACTTCCTCCAGTTGTCTCGTCTGTCCAGGCTGACTGCAAGGACAGTCCTTCAAGCCTTGGGGTTCATGGCATCTTGTATTCTGGTACTTCCCAATGCCAAACTGCATATGAGGAAGCTACAATGGTATCTCAAGAATGTATGGACACAGCACTGCCAAGATTTGGACACTGTCATTCAAATAATACCTTGCATTCAAAAGGAATTTTTGTGGTGGGCTCAGGAATGTCACCTAAACAAGGGACTCTCTGTGACCCGGCCAGAGGCGAGTCAGATTTTAACAACAGATGCCTCAGACAAAGCTTGGAGAGCTCATCTAAATGGAAAATGGGTACAAGACACGTGGCCTGCCAGACTTCAACATCTACATATCAACTTGAAGGAGATGTTAGCAGTCCAATTGGCATTGATAGCTTTCAAGGATTTACTTCTTCCAGGGCAGGTGTTGATTCAAACAGACAACACAACTGTCATGTGGTACATCAACAAGCAAGGGGGAACACATTCTTATCCTCTATGCAGACAAGCAATGATTTTGTGGGAGACTGCTCTCAGTTTACAGCTAAATCTTCAGGCAAGGTTTCTGCCAGGAGCACAGAACTCCTTAGCAGATGTGTTGAGCAGACAAATTATGGATCCCCACGAGTGGAAATTGGATCCTCATGTATTTCAGAGATTGACAGTGTTATGGGGAACTCCAGACATAGATCTGTTCGCTTCTCCACAAAATTACCAGCTGCCAAAGTTTTGCACAAAAAGGTTTCATCCCACAGCTTGGAAAGTGGATGCTCTCTCATTCAATTGGAGCAATCTTCACGTGTATGCCTTTCCACCTCTGCCTCTCCTCCCAAGGGTACTGCTGAAGGTCAGACAGGACAAGCCAAACATGATTTTAATAGCTCCAGATTGGCCTCGACAGCACTGGTACCCATTACTGAGAAGTCTGGTACAGGAGCCTCCATGGCCTTTGCCTTGATTCCTCACCTGCTGTCTCAGGAGAACAGTCATTTACTCAATGTCAAACTTCATTCTCTACATCTGACAGCCTGGTATATTCTGTTTTAAAACCTGGAGGGTCTCAGCTTCCACAACAAGTTTTGAATGTTATTTTGGAGGCCAGAAGGCCTAGTACAAGGAAAGTTTACGCAGATAAATGGAGGAGATTTTTATTTTGGAGTACAACTAAGGACTTTGATGTTTCTAAACCTAATTTAAGTGTTGCTCTTCAATACCTTACTGAGTTATTGGACAAAGGTTTGTCCTTCTCCTCTATAAAGGTTCATGCTGCAGCAGTTTCGGCTCACTATGACTGTGACCCACCTTTATTTTCTCAGCCTTTGTTTAAGCAATTCCTTAGAGGGCCAAAGAATATAAGACCCCCACGTAGAGCTCCTACTCCTGCTTGGGATCTCAATTTTGTGTTGGAGAAACTCACTCTACAACCTTTTGAGCCTGCAGCATCGGCAGAGTTGAAATATTTATCATGGAAGACTGCTTTTTTGTTGGCCATTACCTCTGCGAGAAGGGTTTCTGAATTACAGGCCCTTATGGCAGTTGAGCCTTTCTTAATTTTCCACAAGGATAGGGTGTCTTTGCGTACTAACCCTTCTTTTATGCCTAAAGTGGTTTCTAGTGTGGCTTTAAACCAAACTATTCATTTGCCTACTTTTTATGCAAACCCCCAAAATAAAGGGAAAGGATTTTGCACACTTTGGATATACACAGACAGTTGCGATATTATTTGAGCAGAACTAAAGGGTTCAGGCAGTCTCAGCAGTTGTTTGTTTCTTTTGCTTTGGGTTCTCAGGGCAAACCTGTTTCAAAACAAACTATTTCTAAGTGGATTGGTTTTTGTATTGCTTTCTGTTATTCCCATCATGGTAAGGAGATTCCAGCTGGGATTAGGCCTCATTCCACTAGGGCTACTGCCACTTCTACAGCTTTTTTAAGGGGGGTGGCTACTAAAGATATTTTGGAGGCAGCTACTTGGAGTTCAGTGCATACTTTCTCTAAGCATTACCACCTTCCACTACTCTAAATCTAGGGCTGGATTTGCCACTGCAATTTTGCAGGGCATGTTGGCAGCTCCTAATGCTTTAAAGTGTTGCCATCCTCCCTTACCTCTGCTTTGGGATTCTACCCATATGTAAGGACTGCAGCAATGTGAGATGAAGAACATAGTACAGTTTTGCACCTACCATAAATGTAGATGTTCGAAGATCCACATTGCTGCAGTCCAATTTACCCTCCCTCCTTCCCCTCTGTTGTTGTAGGTAGTGGTATGATTTGTGTTGTACATATTGTAAATATGGTTAGTGCACGGGTGGTTGGTTAGGTTTTGCTGGTTTTTGGCTTTGGCCTTTCTTGTTAGGGCCTTCTGACATCTGGGGCAAGAAAAGACTGAGGAAATGACGTCGGTCATGCGTTTTTGTACCCTGACGTCCTGATGTCCGTTTTAAGCGCCTTGACCGACGTCAGCCTAATACTTTGGTATTCGGGCCGACCGAGGACAGCGGACTACCCATATGTAAGGACTGCAGCAATGTGGATCTTCGAACATCTACATTTATGGTAGGTACAAAACTGTACTTTTCTGGTTGTCGGTTTTGTGCTAGATTTAACCAACGCACTATTAAGCGTCTGTATGACTTTGCTTTAAACTAATTTGGACGCCGGTTTAATTATCTGGAAATGTCATCGGATAGCCATCCAACTACCAGAGTTCACAAAAAACGCAAAGGAAAGAGATAGAAAACCGAGGCCCAAAACCGACGACGAAGCTTCTCCTAAGCCAGTTGCCGGTTTGCCGGTCCTCAGTGAGGCGCTTTCGCAGCCCCTGATGCCTGCTACTTTGGAGTCGCAGGCCGCTACCGACTCCCACGTGGAGTCTGCTATGCCACTGGAAACTCAAGGTATTGGAGCCTTGGATATTATCCCTTCAGATGGGTCTGGAGCCGCTGAGCAGGCACCGGCTTCTGAGGGTGCATTCAGACCTAAACATTTTTACATCAAACCAACTTCAGCTTCAAAGGCAAAGACTAAATCACCTTCCAAAGCAAAGAAACCAACTTAAGAGCCACGTGGTCAGGCCTCTATGCCCAAAAAACAGATGCTCAAAATGGCCGAAGACTTGATTACCTTGATCAGGGGTTCCTATCCCCCTCCTGATAAGAGGCCTAGGCAGGAGACTGACTATGAATCTTCTGATCAGGTTTCCATTTCTTCTGGTTCCTCTTCTGATCAGGAATATTCTTTTCCCCCATGAAGATTCTGATGTTGAAGAATCGATACCTTCAGCTTCTCCTCCAGAGGACTATTCTTTTGGGAAACCTTAAATTCCATGAGGGAACATTTCCACTGGGAGAGCCAAGATTTTTCAGAATCTAAAAAGAGGCTCAGGGATTTCCTTTTACTACCTCAACACAAGCCACTAGCCATTCCTCCTGTGTTAGACATTGTAGATGATGTGTTTTCGGAGTCTAGTCTTACCCCTGACTTCTTACCTCCAGCTCCTGTTAAGCCTGACACTCATAAATTCCTTATTAAAAACCCTGCTGCAGACCCAGAAACTATTTCTCAGGGTCCCAAAGGAATTAAGGCTTCCACTGCAAAAAACCCTACCCCCTCTTACAGAGATTCTAGGGCACTGGATAGATAGGGAAAAAAGGTTTACACATCTGCTACCTTGGCTTTAAGGGCTTTAAACTGTCAGTTTCATATGCTCAAATATCAGCAACATGTCATGGCATTGCTTAAACAGAAAATGTTGTTAAACTCTGAATGTGCAGAAAACAAGGAAATGCAGGATTTGTTGCATACAGCTGAACAAGTTGGAAATCATACTTTGCAATGTAGTTTTGATTCTTTAGAGGCCTCCTGTAGGGCCGCAGTCACAGGTTCTGTAATTAGGAGGCATGCTTGGTTAAAGGAACAAAATCTACCTGATCATGTTAAAGCTAAATTATTAGATGCACCTTTACAGCATGATACTTTGTTTAGAGTTAAGGCAGAAGAGGTGTTAAAGAAAATGGAGGACAAAGCTAAATCTATGCAAACGGTCAAAGATTTTTTACAAGTACAGCCACCTAGGTTTAGTAGACACTGGCCAACAAAGAATTGGTCGTTTCCTGTGTCAGACAGACCTCAAAGGGGCAGATCCAGATGCCCTAGAGGCAGATCCCAGGCGCAAGGTTCATACTGCCCAAAGCAGTGGGGGGCTTCTACCTCCAAAGTTGCAGAAGACAAATCACAACCATACAGGAAACAGTCCCAATGACTTCCCCCTGCCTGCACCAAGCTCTTACCTCCTGGCAGCACCATTGGGGGAAAATTAGCATTTTTTTCTCAAAATTGGCACATTATAACCCAGGACAAGTGGGTCCTAAATATTGTGTCACAAGGCTACAGTTTCCATTTCCAAACCCTGCCAAAGGCAAACGGCTGGCCAGATCTGCCAAAAAATCAGTGGGCAGAGGCACAAAAACAAATCTCATTCAACAAGTACCAGAGCAAGAGCAGGGACAAGGATTTTACTCAAGGCTGTTTGTGGTACCTGGAAAGGACAAGGCCTGGAGGCCAATACTGGACCTATCTATTTTGAACACATTCCTGGATATACCAGAAGTCAAGATGTTGACTTTGCAGCAGCTTCTGCCCATGCTGGGCAAGAACTCTTGGCTTGTGACTTCAGACCCAAGAGGCATACCTGCATGTCCCAATCAGACAAATATGCAAAAGATACCTCAGATTCAAAGCTGGTTCAATGCATTACCAATTGTCTGCACTGCCCTTTGGCTTCTCTACTGCGCCCAGTGTCTTTACAAAGTGCCTGGCACCAGTAATTGCATTCTGCAAACAAAGAGGAATACAAATATATCCTTACCTGGACGACTGTCTAATTCAAGCAGAGAACAAGGACATTCTTCTACAGCATCTGGCGTGTGTGAAAAGACTTCTAACATGCCTAGGGTACACAGTCAACGAAAAGAAATCAAAACTAGTACCCTCTCGAGGTAATATTCCTGGGTGCAAGCTTAAGTACAACTGCCCAGATGGCTTATCTCGCGCCAGACAAACAAAGACAACTGACTACCTATTTTAAAATGTTGGCAACAAAGGCCCAGTTATGTGCAAGAAAAATTCTGCAGGCTTTGGGCTTCATGGCATCCTGCATCCTATTAATTCCATATGCAAGGCTGCATATGAGGAAACTTCATTGGTACCTAAAAATTGTTTGGACTCAACATTGCCACAGCCTGGAAACGATGATTACTGTCATTCCCTGCCTGCAACAGGAGTTTTGATGGTGGGCAAAGGCTTGTCACCAAAACAAGGGACAGCCATTCACATTACCCCCAGCCAGGCAGACATGACGGATGCATCAGATTATGCCTGGGGGGTCCACATGGCAGGAAGATGTATTCAGGGCACATGGACCTCAAACCAAATGCATCTACATATCAATCGAAAAGAGATGCTAGCAGTTCAAAATGCCCTGACAGCCTTCAAGGACCTACTTCATCCAGAACAACTACTGATAAAGACAGACAACACCACCATCATGTGGTATATAAACGAGCAGGGGGGGAACACATTTCTTACCCCCTTTGCAGACTAGCCATGACTTTGTGGGACACAGCATTGACTTACCAAGTACATCTGCGGGCACAATTCCTGCTAGGAAGGAAAAATACTCTGACAGACGAACTAAACAGAAACCTCATCGATCCCCACGAGTGGCACCTGGATCCACAAGTCTTCAACATGATAACAAAGAAATGGGGATGCCCCGGACATAGATCTATTTGCCTCCCTCAACAACTACCAACTAAAAAGATTCTGCACAAGGATTTATCACAGACAAGCATGGAAAGTGGACGCCCTATCTTTCAGCTGGAAAATCCTATCAGTATATGCATTTCCCCCTCTGCCTCTCCTACCCAAGGTACTCCTAAAGGTCAGACAAGAGAAGCCAAAGATGATACTGATTGCCCCAGACTGGCCCCGCCAGTACTGGTATCCAATAATAAGGAGCTCGTCTCAATGCCCAGCTTGGACCTTGCCTCTAATACCTCCTCTACTGTCCCAGCAAAACAGTCAGATCCTGCACAGCCAACTCAGAACTTTAAACCTGACTGCAAGACGAATAATTTAGTCATACAAAACACACTTCTCAGTAAAGCTGTGATGGATGTCATTTTAGAAGCCAGAAGGCCTAATACTAGAAAATCTTATGCAGGAGAATGGAAGAGATTCTGTGCTTGGAACCAGGCACAAGGAAACTGATACAGCTGTCCCAAATATTCCTCAGATTTTGCAATACTTAACTGAGATGCTGGACAAAGGCCTATCTTTTTCCATCTATTAAAATTCATGCCTCTGCCATTTCGGCTCATTACAATGTAGATCCACCGATCTTTTCTCATCCCTTATTAAAGCAGTACCTCAGAGGAGCCAAAAATATAAGACCTCCAAGGAGATCACCAATGCCTGCATGGGACCTCAACTATGTCGTGGAAAAACTCACCCTGCCTCCTTTCGAGCCAGCTGCTACTGCTGATATAAAGTTTTTATCTTGGAAAACAGCTCTGCTCCCAGCAATAACTTCTGCAAGACGAGTTTCAGAGCTACAGGCACTCATGGCTGTGGAACCTTTCATCATTTATTATCCAGACAGGGTCTCTCTGAGGACAAACTCAACATTTATGCCTAAGATTGTGTCCAGTGTGGCTCTCGACTACAATATTCACCTGCCAACCTTCTATCCAAATCCACAGAACAAGGGGGAAAGAATTCTGCATTCTTTGGACGTACACAGACAGCTTAGATTCTGCTTGGACAGAACCAAAGTTTTCAGAAAGACAGAGCAATTACTAGTGACATATGCTGCAGGATCATAAGTAAAGGCTATTTCAAAGCAGACTATTTCAAAGTGGATAGGCCACTGCATTTGTTTCTGCTATGTACACCATGGCAAGCCAGTACCAAAGGGCATTAGGCCACACTCAACCAGAGCTGCAGCCACTTCAGCAGCCTTTCTCAGGGGAGTACATATCAAGGACATTTTAGAGGCTGCTACTTGGAGTTCAGTGCACACCTTTACAAACCACTATCATCTGCCATTCTACAGGGCAGGCTTTGCCACTGCAGTTCTGCAGGGCCTCATAGCTGCTCCTAATGCTGTTTAGCTCCATCCTCCCAACCTTAGCTTTGGGACTCTACCCAAATGTAATGACTGCAACTGTGAAACACAAAGAACATAGTACAGTTGTGTACACTTAACATAAATGTAGATGTTCAAGTGTATTCACTGTTGCAGTCCAGGTTACCCACCATCCCCCTTCTCTTCTGATGGAACCTATCTTTCCTTCTCTGATTTATACAATGTATGTGATGTATTTGCTTGTAGATGAAGGTAAATTTTATATTGGTGCTTGTAATTATACATATATACATTTTGGCTACCCTTTTGGGGGGCACCTGACATCTGGGGCAAGAAAAACTAAAGAAAATGGTGTGGGCTGCTTCTTTTATACCCCTGACGTCAGGGAAGAGGCGATGGCAGCCGACACAGGACCCAAGACTTTGGAATTCAGGCCGGCTGAGGGCAACCTGCCAGCAGGATTACCCAAATGTAATGACTGCGACAGTGAATACACTCGAACATCTACATTTATGGTAAGTGTACACAACTGTACTTTGGTGAGTGTGCCGTGATCAATTTAACTTGATTGATGAGCTCCATCAAGCTGAAAAGTGGGTTATTGACAATCCTACGTAATTGGCCTTTAACTGTACCACTGGTGGGCTAATTTATGTAGGAAAAAGTACTACAGCTTGCTAATTTTGTCACAGTGATGATCATAGAGTACTCTAATTTACAAGGAGGGAAGGACAATCTCAAAAGAGCTGTGTTATCATATTTTTACCTAACTAAAACAGATTGACAGCGGTTACCTGTCTGAACATATTTACTGATTACATTAGTCGTTGTGTTGTCACACATGTATGCAAGGCCTTTATATATGTCACAGAGGATTTCAGGGTGGTTAAACATATTGAATGCACTAATGCTGCATTGTAACAGAAAAACAAGTTCAAACCCTGTTTGCAAACAAGTCTGAAAGCCTGTTTGCAGGCATACCTGTCAACCTCTTTGAGCAAGAGTTCTGGATAAAGCATAAAATTAAGGACAGATTTTAAATACTGCTGTTAACAAGGTAGCAAACGCAAATTATATATATCTCAAAAGCAGACACCACAGCACATTGAAAGTACGAAAGCTGTCTAATTGATAAGTGCTTTCACGTCTTACTGACAGTTCTTCAGATCATTAAAAACGGCAAGGCACATCCTTTAACACCTTGGCTGAAATTACATGCCCTTTTTAGATGATACTGTTTAGTAGTGTGTATATTTTAATCTGTTAAGGATGTGCCTTTTAATTGTTGTCTTTAATGATCTAAAGAAGCGTCAGTAAGACGTGAAAGTACTTATCAAACAGTTTTAGTACTTTCAATGTGCTGTGAAGTCCTCTTTTGAGATGTAGACATTTGTGTTTGCTACATTGTCTAAGAGGATACCTTAACCATACCCCGAGTGGTTTATATATTTTTGGACTCATTGCTAAGAAACCTAGAAATTTGTTAGAATAACAGGTTTTGCATTAGCCTGCTTTTTCTGAAGGATATGAAGTTTGAAACTCTGTCAATCATAATTTAGCAGATGTAGAGGGGGAATCGAAGCTGATTATTTCTGACTGGCGTAGGGGTATTTCCCAAATATTAGTCCGGTAAGAGGTGCCTGATACCCTCATTGAGTCTAGGCAGGGGTCTGAACCTCTTAGATTTGTTAAGCAGATGTTCCTTTAAAAAAGAAAAAAAAATAACAAATGTGGCTTCTGTGGTTAAGGATCTTCATAAAGAGTGGCAGGACTTTATTTAGGGGCTGTTCAGTGCCCTTATGGCCCTGAAACCCCCACAAGGGTTGTCTGTCTCTGCTCCCTGGGCTTCCACTCCTTCTAAAAAAAAGGCCTAGGGATTCCAATTCTTCCGATGAAGATTGGTCCTTGGCATATTCCTCCCAGATCCAGTCTCCTCTCGCCTTAGGGTCTGATGAATATTCACTGTCCCCTGATTCTACTTTTGAAGAATTTTCTTTTGGGAATGCAGTGGCCCACACTTTTCAAATGGGACTGTTCACAGGATTCTGAGGTTCAAAAGAAATTATATAAACTGTTGCAAATGGACTCATCCAGACCTTCTGCAGTCCCTCCTGTTTTAACTTCCCTTTCGCAGAAGCATATCTGGTTCAACCAGCTCCCTGGACCTGTACTATGAACCCACACTCCACCCTTCAGCTCATCAAGTGAAGAAGTGAGGGGAAAAAAAAACGCTTCACTGTAATCAGCACATTGAAAGTGATTGGCTTATTACAGTTAGATCTACACCCCCAAGCTCTTTCATTGAAATGCAAAAAAAAAAAAAAAAAAAAAAAAGCTGACATTCCTTCTACTGGCACACCAACCAGGTGACCAGATGCATGACACACCACCCTCCCCTTCCTTCTGCCCCATCCATTCAGGTCCTGTTTTTGTGCCGTGCCTCAACCCTCCTTTAACATATTTTACTTAAGAAAAAAAGTAAAACAATATCTTTTAAACTGTAGCAAACAATTGTTAGTTTATACTTTGCCTGTACAGAACACTACAGAGCTCAGGATTTTGTTTTTAAAAAAAAATAGTATTTTTTTTTTTTTTTTTTTTTTTTTAACTTTTAAACTGTGGCAAACTGCTTGCTGCAATTTAGACCATACACAGAGCACTACAGTGCTAAAGTTTGACTTCAGATGCACTACCGGCTTTTAAAAGCTAGTATTGCATTAAAGAAAGAATAGGATTGTGACTGATCATGCATCCCCCTCCCCAAAATATTGTGCCCAGGGCAGTTGCCCCACTCTTCCTGCCGTATCTATGCTACCACCCTCTTGGATACATTTTCAGCAGTTTCTCAGGCTCCTGACTGTCCATTCCCAGCCCCTAAGAAGCCAGACAGATTTTATAAAATCCAAGCATCATAAATATTCATATGTCTTTCAGTCCTTCATCGAATCCTGCTGTTTCCATGTTCACAGTTAAGCAATCCAAAAGGCTACATCTTCCAAGCTTTTACCTTCTGGCACAGACAGCTGTACTATGGAGAGGTATGGGGAAAATGCATACATATTAAGTTGTCTATCTCACCTTCATTCCTGCTGTTTGGGATCGGTGCCATCTTCAATAGCTCGAGAGCTGTTTACTAGCTCGAGGCTACCCCTTATCCCATGATGCCTAGCGACAGCTACCCAGATCTCGTTTGCCGCTTCAGCTGCGAGGTGTGCCATTTCTAGCTCAGGCTTGTATACTTTTGGTATTTTTGTAATTTTTGTGTAAGAATATATCCTTAAAACTACTAGATATTTACCCTCTTTAGTTTTATTGTCTGTGCGGGTTGTTTGGGTACTTTGTTCTTTCATAAGTCCCTATTTTATTTAGAACTCTAAGTTAGAGAGTTCTCCCCTCCCCCCTCCCTTAGGACAGTCATTTAACTTAGAGGCTCTCCTTTATTGTTAAAAAAATGTATGTATATATATATATATATATATATATATATATGTATATATCTGTTGCGTTCTGTCATTAGAGTAGGACTTATTTGTCTGTCTGTTTTTGTGGTACTTGGTTTTTGTAGTTAGAGTTATGTCCAAGGAAGCCAAAGTTTCTAGCTTTAAAAAGTGTGACTCATGCTGTCAGAAAATGTCTCTGACAGATGGGGCACACAAGTTGTGTTTATTGTTTAGACGCTGTTCACCTGCAGGACTCTTGCTCTATTTGCCACGCCTTTAGTCCAGGAGTCCTGAAGGAGCATAAGAACAAATTGATCCTTAGGGGACTGTTGAAGCCCCAGGATTCACCGGCAAAGAGTTCCTAGCCAGTGAAATCCCCTAAATCTACCAAACCGTCGGCTCCACCTTCGGAGCCGACTCCTGTACAGGATCAACCTAGTATGTTGGTTCCGGCTGGCACTGACAAGACAACCCCGCCGTCTGCTCCATCAGATGTTTCGGAGCCGTCACGGAGCCATAAGAGGCTGAGGTCCCCTTCTTTAGAGTCCATTCATTCGGCTCCTCGGTTACCATTATTGCAAAGTGAACGTAGCCACCATTCTTCACACTCCTCTCGATCCTCTAGATTGTAGGATCATGATGTGGAGAGAGTAGTGAGTAGGTTGTTAAAGTCACAGGCACTAGCAAAATTGCTGTCTAGCCCACCTTAACAGGTTTCTGCTTCATCCACCTCTGCTTCTGTTCCTCCTCCGACTCCATTGAGTTTGGAGCCGGAGATCATTGGTGTGTGAGTAGTGGAACCGTCGGCTCCGATCACCATCTCTCCTTTGGCTCCGATTACCTCTATTGTTCCTTCGATCGAGGAATATGGATGCCAGGGCGCTCTCGTCTGTTCCAAGGGGAGGAGTGGCATCAGACCCTTGTCCAACCCCGTTCTCCCTCTTGGAGCTTCGGCGCAGGTGAGCTCGGCTCCAACATCGGCCTCGGAGCCGCCCCCCTCGGCACAGAGAAAGATTCCTATTTCTTTGGAACCGGAGGTTTCTCTGCCTCGAGGTCAGGACACCTTTGAGGTCATGCAGAGTGTGCTGTCCCCCGAAACAGCTCCACTACCAGCTCCATCGACTCCATCCCCCATAGTCTCTGTGCCAATCTTTACTCCTCCTCCTCCAGACCCCAAGCGTAGGGAACCGATGCCCCAGGCCACCCCATTGGGTGTTTCATCTTCTTCCGAAGTCTCCCCTGATCATTCAGAGGAGCCCGCGCGGAAGACGAATTGCAAGAGGAAGCACATTGACTCCCCTGAGTCTCACTTCAGACACAGACTTAGATGAATCGGAAGGGTCCCCGAAAACCCCCTCTGAAGATGTTTCCTTTTCGGACAGCCTTGAAATGCTTAGGCAGAGGGGGAACTGTACTCCCCTAGCCCCTACCGAGGATGAGTCTGTATTCCTGGACGTGTTCGGTTCCCGACCTTCCACCTCCTGGGTTTCTCCTCATTTCGACCCACTTATGTGTGTAGTGGCTCGAAAGGCTTGGTCAGCTCCAGACACTGTGGAACCAACTCCGAGGAGACCTGATAAATTTATTACAGCCCCCTAGGATAAGCAATTCCTTTCCAAAGTGTGCCCATTGATGCCATGGTGGTAGCAGCAGCCACCAAGAAAGAGTTATCAGAAACCTCTTCTTCTGTTCATCCCCCTAACAAGGAGTCATTGACGATGGACAGGTACAGGAAGTGATTGTTTGCTTCAGCGACCTTCTCCATGAGGTCCCTGAACTATCTTTGTCATTTTACTCATCTTCAAAGGGCTCTCCTAAAAGAGCTTGATGAATACCCTTCAAGATCCTACAGCTGAGGGAGTACAAGCCAGAGTAGCTTCCCAGCTGACGACTCTTAATTCCGTAGTTAACTCCTCCATGAGGCTCATTTCCTATGCAGCCGATGGAGCGTGCAGAGCCACTGGCACAAGTGTGGCCCTCAGGAGGCATGCTTGGATGCGGCTGTGTCACTTTGCGAAACCCTTTCGAGCGTCCTTCACCAGTGCTCTCTTTGATGGCTTCTTTCTCTTTGGGCCTCAGGTGAAAGACACGCTGACTAGGTGTGAGCAAGAAGACAAAACTCTCTCTGCCGTAGGGGTCCATTTTTTCACTCCCTCTAGACCTTACCCCAAGGGTCAGAAGAGTGGAAAGATGTGGTTCCGCAAATCTCAGGAGCCTTGCCTGATGCACGTGGTGATTTTTCCTCCAGAGGCAAAGGGAGAAACGACAATAACAGACACTGCCCTCATGGCAGAGGGGGTCCGCAGAACCAGGGCAACAGAGAGTCCTTCTCTGACAAGCCCTTCCAACATCCCTGAAGGGTTGCCCAGCTGCTCACCTCTGGAGGCAGTCGGGGGAAGACTTTTGCTGTACCCAAAAGCCTGGCAAAATTTAACAAGAGACAGATGGGTACTATCCATTATATCCGGTGGTTACAAAATTCCCTTCCATCAATCCTCCTTACAGTCAAAAAAGACCTTTGCAGATGTTCCACCTAATCTGAAGGAGCAAGCTGTAATAGAAGTTTCAAAACTGCTGGAAAAAAGAGCCATTCAGGAAGTCCCTGCAGACCAGCACGGATCCGGAACTTACTCAAGATTCTTTTTGGTACCAAAAAAGACAGGGGACTGGAGACTGATTCTGGATCTCAGCAGACTAAAGAAATCTGTACAAAGAGCAAAGTTTCAGATGGTCACGCTACAGTCCATTTTACCCTTTCTGGGTCAGGACAATTGGATGTGCTTGATAGATCTTCAGGATGCGTGCTACCATATCAAGATGGACAGACGTTCCAGGAGATTTCTTAGCTTCCGGCTGGGGGGCCAGTCATTACCAGTTCAGAGCTCTGCCCTTTGGCCTCACCACAGCCCCCAGAGGGTTCACCAAATGTATGGCAGTGGTCACGGCTCACCTGAGATGTCAAAGATTCCAGGTGTTTCCATATCTAGACGACTGTCTCCTCACTGCTACCACCAGGCATCAACTCTTACAAGCGTGAGATTATGCACCCAACTAGGCATCACAGTAAATTTCGAAAAATCTGCCTTGTTGCCCTGTCAGTCTATTGCTTACATAGGAGCAGAATTAAACACAAGGGAAATGTTTGCAAGGTTACCACTGGAAATAGTTTCCACAATTCGTCAACAAGTGCAAATGCTAATGTAGAGCAAAAGGATCCAAGTCCAATATGTTCTTCAAACTCTGGGCTTCATGGTGGCTGACATTCTTCTAGTTCCATTAGCACGTTTCCACATGAGAATTCTTCAGTGGCTTCTTTTCACGCAGTGGTCTTTCCAGGAGCTACTTATGTCTCGCATGATCCTGATTACAGAGGCATGCAAAAGGCACCTGTGTTGGTGGATGGTCCCCCCACTAGTGACTCAGGGCAGACCTTTCATACAGCCCCCTCTGGTAGCCACAGTGACCACGGATGCCTCCCTGATAGGGTGGGGGGGCGGGTATTATCTAGGCAGGACAGTCCAAGGCACTTGGCAACCTCACAAGTACCATCTGCACATCAGTGTCCTAGAAATGAGAGCCGTGTTCCTAGCTTTGCAAGACCGTCAAGACTTTCTTCCTTCCGGGACCATTGCAGTTCAAATGGACATGTCAGTGGTGTGGTACATCAACAAGCAGGGCGGAACCAGATCCTACCCCCTGTGTCGAGAAGCACTCAGACTGTGGCAGTGGGCGATTTCCTCCCAACGTTTTCTGATTTCGACGCACATCCCTGGGAGATCCAACGTCATAGCGGACAGGCTCAGCAGGGCTATTCTCATGCCTCACGAGTGGTCTCTGAATCAGGAAGTTGCTGATCTTATCTTCCGCAAATGGGGACAACCTTGCTGCGATCTGTTTGCCACCCCTTTCAGCAGCAAATGCAGCAACTACTTCTCCCTTCTTCCGCTTTCAGGTCACATACCCAGAGACACTCTAGTCCACGATTGGCCTCAGGGACTCCTTCATGCCTTTCCCCCATTTCCCCTAATACCAAAGCTCATACAGAAAGCAAAATCATTGGGTTGCAAAATGATCCTCATTACCCCTTACTGCCCTCGTCATATATGGTTTCCGTTCTTGCATCCTTACCTTCTCGATCAGCCCTAGATTCTGGACCCGATTCCAGATCTGATTTATCAGTCAAGCGGGTTGCATGAATCCCTCCAAACACTCCAGCTCACAGCTTGGTTACTCCACTTCCAATGCTAGCCAGGCTTCCCAGTATCTCCCCAGCAGTCTGTGATATTATTGTTTCCTCACATAAGTCTACAACGAGAAAAACTTATTTTATTTATTTTATTTTTATTTAACATTTGTTGACCGGGAATGTCCGACTAGGTTCCACAGAGCCTGTTTTCAGCTGAGGCCCGGGGAGAAACGCTCCAGATGCATGTCTTTGGAATGTGGGAGGAAACCGGAGTACCCGGAGGAAACCCACACGAACACAGGGAGAACATGCAAACTCCACACAGAAGGCACCCCAGCCTAGAATCGAACCGGAGAACCTCTTGCTGTGAGGCGACAACGTTAACCGCTCCACTACTGTGCCGCGGTTATGCTAGCAAATGGAAATGTTTTTCATACTGGGCAGAGTCTAGAAACGTGGGATCCTTTCTCAGCCCCAGTCCATGAAATTCTTGAATTTCTAGCACAACCTTTTCACTCCGGTGCCGCCTACACTACGATTAGGGTACAATTAGCAGCCATTTCTAATTTTCATATCTGTTTGTCAAATTCTGACATCATGTCTCATAAGCTCTGTAAAGCTTTTTTGAGAGGAACATCTCTTCTTAGACCTCCAGTGAGAGATCCCCCTCCTCCTTGGGATCTTAATTTAGTCTTGACTTCCTTAATTCTGCCTCCTTTTGAACCGGCAGCATCGTGCTCCATTAAGTTTCTGTCTTGGAAGACACTCTTTCTGGTTTCTATCACTTCAGCTAGGTGTGTCTCAGAACTTCAAGCAGTGTGTGTTCGTGTGTTCGTCCTCCTTACCTGGTGTTTCACAAGGACAGAGTTTCTCTGAGGACCAATCCTTCATTTCTTCCTAAAGTCTGCTCAGAGAATAATTTAAATTAATCTGTAGATCTCCCTGTGTTCTTCCCCAATCACAGCAGTAAGGCAGAATACAAGCTCCACCAATTGGATGTTCACAGACAATTGCGTTTTTACCTACATAGAACTAAAGAACTAAGAAAGTCAGACCAGTTATTCCTGTCTTATGCCTTAAACAAACAAGGCCTTCCAGTTTCCAAGGTGACCTTATCCAGGTGGTTATCTAACACTATTACTTTTATTTACCAGTTACGGAATAAAGAGTTACCAACTAAACCGAAAGGTCATTCTACTAGGGCATTAGCCACCTCCGTAGCTTTTCAGTCTAGGTTGCCCATAGATTCCATCTGTGTAGCTGCCACATGGGCAAACCTTTATACCTTTATCTCTCATTACAAGGTGGATGTGATCTCCTGGAGCAGAGCTGACTTTGGTTCCATTGTTCTGAAGAGTCTGTTCCACTGAGCCACCCAGGATGTTAGGTGCTAGGGACGCTGTCCCAAACAGCAAGAATGAAGGCGAGATAGACAACTTAACATAAAGAAGTTATGTACCTACCATAACGTTCCATGTTAGTTGTCTTCATCTCGCCTTCTTTCTTGCATCCCTCCCTCCTTCCCTCTGTCCTAGTGGATTGAGAGGAGTCCTATTTGTTTTCACTGGCTGAGTATTCTTCTGGCTAGGTCCTTCGTAACCTACTCCATATATTTGATGTATCATCAACCAGTTTTAGATAACTGGTTTCTCTCCATTATGTCTGGGATTAGCTATTTCAAATGAGATCTGGGTAGCTGTCGCTAGCCATCATGGGATAAGGGGTAGCCTCGAGCCAGTAAACAGCTCTCAACCTATTGAAGATGGCAGAGTCGGAGCCGAGGATCGGCTCCGATCCCAAACAACAAGAAAGAAGGCAAGATAAAGACAACTAACATGGAACGTTATGGTACGTACATAACTTCTTTTTCTGCTACTTTGGCCCTTGGGGCCATTAATTATCAGATCCACATGACTAGATATGTTCTTGCTCTTCTCTCCCAACTTGGAGGGGATGTCCTTCAAGGATGCATCTGCAGTCATAACATATGGGTTGTCCTGCCTCAGGCAGCCCCTCGGTCGGCCGGATTCCAAAGTCTGGGTCTGGCCTCGGCTGATGTCGCACTTCACCCGATGTCATAGCTCCTGGGGTATAAAGGCATCAGCCGACGCCATTTTCCTCAGTCTTTCTTGCCGTGCGGTGCCCGAAGCAGAAGCTGTTCGCAAGTGCCGGTCGGTCAGATCCAGAGATTTCAGCTACCGAAGACTTCTAAAAAAGCTAAGTACCCCGTTGGGGACTCTCTTGCCTCAGCCGATGTCAGACAAAGTAAATAATTGTTTAACTTGTGGGAAACAAATACCTCATAAGGATTTCCACTCTTACTGCCTTCCTTGCTTAGGCCCAGACCACGACGTATCAGCTTGTTTAGCCTGTGCTTCCTTCAACCGACGGACACTTAGACGTCGGTCGGAGTTTGCAGAAGAGTTTTTTGGTCCCGCTTTTGCATATAAAATGCCGTCGGAGACTCCGACTGCACATTTAGCTAAAAAATGCAAGGAAAAGGACCGGCACTCGCGGCCCACGGTTTCGGCTGAAACCACGGTTAGGCCTACCGCGAGTGTCTCGGTTTTGGCTGAAACTGAGTCCTCGGTTCTTCCTTCGGCCGCAAAGGCTGAGTCGGCTACAGAAATTCCTACCGAAGAAGCAGGCACACAAGAATTGTCCGACACCATTCCGTTGGACATCTCTACTCCTGCACGTGGGGCAGCTAGACCCCCTGCTTCTATGTCTATTAAGGCCTTCTCCAGGGCTAAAGCAGCTAAACTTTCCAAGGCCTTACCTACAAAAGCTCCCCCTCACAGACATTCCTCAAGTTCTCAGATTCTCAGCCTTGCTGAGGACCTTATTTCTTTGATCAGGGGATCCCAACCTCACCCAGACAGGGCCTCACAACCCCCTCCTGAAAAAAGGCCTAGGACTGAACCCCCTGAACCACTCTCTTCTGACTATTCCTCGGATGGATCAGATTTATCAGACCATCAGGAAGGACCATACTCACCTTATGAGGATTCGGATGCAGAAGACTCCATTCCTTCTGCCTCCCCCCCAGAAGAATTTTCATTTGGGGAAACTCTACATTCAATGAGGGAACATTTCCAATGGCAGGGTCAGGATTTTTCTGATTCTAGGAAAAGGCTAAGGACTTTTTTACACTTACTACAGCATAGGCCTTTAGCCATACCACCTGTACTATCAGTTGTTGATGATGCATACAATGATGCCAGTTCAGCCCCTGATTCTCTTCCCCCGGCCCCTGCCTAACCTGACAGATATTACAGGGTCCCGGATTCTCACTTCCACTTGTATAAGGCCCACGCTGCAGACCCAGAAACCATTTCTCAGGGCCCTAAGGGTGTTGCAGCTGCCTCTGCCAAAAAACCCCTACCCTCTGAAAGAGAATCAAGAGCATTAGAGAGATGGGGTAAAAAGGTTTATACATCTGCTACTCTTTCTGCCAGGGCTTTAAACTGTCAGTTTCACATGATACAGTGCCAGGAATTTTTGTTACATCAGCTGAATAAAAAGCTTTCCTCTCCTGAACCTTTAGACCGTAAGTCCCTTCAGGAGTTGGTACACAATTCTCAGCAGTTCAGTAATCATTTTTTAAAATGTGGCTATGATGCACTGGAGGCTTCATTTAGATCAGCTATGACTGGAGCAGTGATTCGAAGGCATGCCTGGCTAAAAGAGCAATCCTTGCCAGACCATGTTAAGTCTAAACTTCTAGATGCCCCTATGGAGAAACGAAGTTTATTTGGCTACCCTGCACAGGAGGTTCTGAAGAAAGTGGAAGAAAAAGCAAAATCTGTCCAAACAGTCAAGGATTTTCTGCAGGTCCAACCTCCGAGGTTCAGCAGAAATTGGCCTTCAAAGAATTGGTCCTTTCCAGATACCTCCAGAGCACAGAGAGGCAGAAATAGGCGCCCAAGAGGCAGAGGTCAATCAAGGGGTGCCTACAGGGGCCGTCAGTGGCAACCTGACAACCAGAGGAGTGCCTCCACAGCTGCGACTGCAACCACTTCCACAGGACAGACACAATGACTTGGCTCTGATTCCGCCTACCAGGGAACAACTGGAAGCACCCTTGGGCGGAAAGTTAGCTTTATTTTCAAAAAACTGGCATTGCATTACAGGAGACAAATGGACTTTGCAAACAATAGACAAAGGCTACAGGTTTCACTTCCACACTTTACCAAAAAAGAGAGGAATGCCAAACCTTCCACCAAGCCAGAAGTCAGAGGCTCTAAAACAAATCATCAACTTACTAAGGATGAGAGCAATAGAAAAGGTACCATCTATGGAACAAGGCCAAGGATTTTACTCCAGACTATTCCTTGTACCAAGAAAAGAAACTCAGTGGAGGCCTATTCTCGACTTGTCCGCACTGAACACATATCTCATTGTAACAAAATTCAAGATGCTGACCCTACAGCAACTTCTTCCCATGTTGGGCAAGGAGTCTTGGCTGGTGACTCTAGATCTCAAGGAGGCATACCTGCACGTCCCTATACGACCAGATTGCAGAAGACACCTCAGATTTCTTGCAGGATCAGAGCATTATCAATTCTCAGCATTGCCCTTTGGCTTATCTACTGCGCCCAGAGTATTCACGAAATGCCTGGCATCAGTAATTGCACATTGCAGGCTTCAGGGAATTCAAATCTACCCATACCTGGACAACTGCCTAATACAAGCGGACAACAAGACAAAAATAATAAAGGATTTGGCCTATGTCATACAACTGCTGCAAGCCTTGGGATACAGTCAACATACAGAAGTCAAGACTAGTGCCATCCCAAAGGATAACATTTTTGGGTGCAGAACTGGACACAATAACTCAGATGGCTTTTCTCACAGAAGAAAAACAAAAGCAACTTCCAGTCTACTTCACGGCATTGACAAGACAAACTCAGCTTACTGCAAGGAAAGTCCTGCAGGCCCTGGGTTACATGGCATCCTGCATAATCTTGATCCCACATGCCAGACTGCATATGAGAAAATTACAATGGTACCTAAGAAATGTATGGTCTCAACACAGACACAGTCTAGAAACCATGATACCAATCATTCCATGCCTGAAAAAAGAATTCCTGTGGTGGGCTCAGGCCTGCCAGACCAACAAAGGGTTGCCTTTCCACAAACCACAACCAAGGCAGACCATCACCACGGACGCCTCAGACCTAGGCTGGGGCGCACACATGGAAGACAAGTGTATCCAAGGCCTATGGTCCCAAGACCAGCTGAATCTACACATAAATCTAAAGGAGATGCTGGCAGTGAAGCATGCAATCGAGGCATTCAAATCATTCCTCCAGCAAGGACACCTGCTGATAAGGACAGACAATACCACAGTCATGTGGTACATCAACAAACGGGGAGGCACGCATTCCTACCCTCTATACTGGATGGCAATGGATCTGTGGAACCTAGGCCTAAATCTCAACATTCAACTGCAGGCCAGATTCGTACCAGGAAAAGAGAATTCACTAGCAGACAAATTAAGCAGAACTACCACGGATGCTCACGAATGGATGCTGCATCCAGATATCTTCAAAACCATAACAAAGAAATGGGGAATGCCAGAGATAGACCTGTTCGCCTCCCCACTCAACCACCAACTGAAGAAATTCTGCTCAAGAGAATACCACCCACAAGCCTGGAGGGTGGACTCCCTTTCTTTCAGCTGGAAGGCCCTGACAGTTTATGCCTTTCCACCTCTCCCATTGATGTACAAAGTTCTACTGAAGATCAGGGAGGAACAGCCAAAGGTAATTCTGATAGCTCCAGACTGGCCAAGGCAGCATTGGTACCCGCTACTGAGAAGCATGTCTCGGACGAACCCATGGCCTCTACCTCAATGGCCTTTACTTCTAACACAGAACAACTACAAGACCCTGCATCCAAACTTGAAAACGCTGCAGCTAACTGCCTGGAAAATTGCATAAAACAAAACCAACCTGTTTTATCTCAGAGGGTTAAGGACATTATCCTGGAGGCTCGCAGACCCTCCACAAGGAAAACATACTCAGCCAAATGGAAGAGATTCCTCATTTGGAGTGCATCAAAGGGCACAGATGTCACGATTGCAAACCTAGCACACATCCTAGAATACTTAGCAGAACTGTTCCACAATGGCCTGTCCTATTCTTCCATTAAGATTCATGCTTCAGCAATTTCAGCAGAGTACAACATGGATCCTCCTATATTCTCTCAACCTCTCCTCAGACAATTTCTAAGAGGGATCAAAAATGTAAAACCTCCAAGGAAACCACCTCTGCCTGCATGGGATCTCAATTTTGTGCTGGAAAAATTAACACTTCCCCCTTTTGAACCAGCAGCATCAGCAGACTTACAGTTCTTATCTTGGAAAACTGCCTTCCTTCTAGCAATCACTTCAGCAAGAAGGGTATCCCAGTTACAGGCATTAATGGCAGTACAGCCTTTCCTTATCTTTCACCAGGATAGAGTGTCTCTGAGAACCAATCCTACTTTCATGCCAAAGGTGGTATCCAGGGTATCCTTGAACCAAGCTATTCATTTACCTACGTTCTTCACTAACCCACAGAACAGGGGGTAAAAGCTACTACACACCTTGGATGTACAGAGACAACTGCGCTACTATCTGGACAGAACTAAGACCAGCAGAAAAACTGACCAGCTTCTGGTAGCATATGCAACAGGAGTGCAAGGAAAAGCAATTTCCAAACAGACCATTTCAAAATGGATAGGAAATTGCATTCGATTCTGTTACTCTTTTCATGGAAAGACAACTCCTGAAAATATCAGGCCTCACTCCACAAGGGCTACAGCCACCACTACAGCTTTCCTACTAGGAGTGGCTACCAAAGACATTTTAGAAGCTGCTACTTGGAGCTCCGTGCATACATTTGCCAAGCATTACAATCTTCCTTTATACTCCAGATCCCGAGCAGGCTTTGCAACTGCAGTTTTACAAGGGATCTTAACTACACCATCTTTATCTTAGTGCCTCCTCCCCCAGTTTGGCTATGGTATTCTACCCATATGTTATGACTGCAGATGCATCCTTGAAGGACATAGTACAGTTTTGTACCTACCATAAATGTAGATGTCCGATAGGTATGCATCTGCAGTCAGGATTACCCACCCTCCTTCCCCTCTGTGGTATTCCTAGGGTACTTACCCCTCTCTTACCTAGCTGGGGGAATCTATTATGGTGTATTTGTTTGTATGTATATATGTATATATACTTTTTGCTTTCTACTGTTTGGAATTTCTACTTTTATCCAAATTTTGCCTTCCTAGAGGGCACCTGGCATCTGGGGCAAGAAACACTGAGGAAAATGGTGTCGGCTGATGCCTTTATACCCCAGGAGCTATGACGTCGGGTGAAGTGCGACATCAGCTGAGGCCAGACCCAGACTTTGGAATCCGGCCGACCGAGGGGCTGCTTGAGGCAGGACAACCCATATGTTATGACTGCAGATGCATACCTATCGGACATCTACATTTATGGTAGGTACAAAACTGTACTTTTTGGCTGGTATGCTGATATGCCTGATTCAGACAATAAGACTTGTGCTCTTTCTCTTGTGAGTACTGCCTCTCAGGTGGTTTGCCATTCCATTAAATGAAGTTATGATGCTGCTGATGCTCTGTCATGAGGAGATACTTTTGATTGTATCTTCAAACCTTACATGAAGACATTAAGGCCAAATTTTAGACCCCCCCCCCCCCCCTTAGACAACCAGAATCTCTTTGGTACTGCTGCTGCAGAACTGTTTAAAATCCTTCAGGGTAAGGTTTTGCAGGACTTGAAGAAAGTCTTTGTTTCCCCAGGCCTTAAGTTCCAGAGGAGTTATCCAGCTAAACCTTCCTTTGTCCATAGACAACCTAGACAGCCTGCTTAGGAGCAAGAGGATATCAAACAGATTTCCCAGACAGTCCCATTTGGAGTTCTAGGGGGCCAAAAGCTTTTTTTTCCTGACAAATTTGCCTGTGTCTGACATTGAGCCTCCCCCTCCTATTCAGCCAGATTCCTCTGTCCCTCAGGTTAGCTAAGCAGAGATCACCCCTCAGGAGATTGTATGACACTAAGTAAAGGGACAGAGCTTTTAGTCTGTCAGAGTAGCTAAGGGTACCGAGATCTTCTTTGGTGAGCAAACACTGAGATCTTTCAAACTGGTTTAGGTGCTTGTAAAGGTACATTTCGAATGATGCATTATATTCATTGATGGGCCTAACAAGGGTGCTTTCTAGTCAGTGATGGGTCTAATAACGGAGGGTGGAGTATATTCATTGATGGGCCTAAAGAATGGATAGAGGAGGACTTTAACTTCTCTTAATTTATTTAAATTCTGTAATTCCTAGGGGGTCAGTAAATGAATCACCTTTAAGCAGACACTACAAATGCCATTCTTTTCTCAGTGGAACATAATTGCTCAGCCTGAGTCCCTTCACTAGTTAATTTGCACTTTGCATTTCTCATCAGGCCTCCAGCCATATAGTGAAGACCCATGGAAGTATTGTTGTATTTTTTGGAAAGTGCTTGAAAGACTTGTGCAAATTAGACTCAGGAGAGGAAGGATGGGATTTGAAAATATAAGAAATTACATTTTAGTCTGAGTGGGATAATCAAATGATTGATTACTGGCTGAACTTGTGAAGAGTGCCATACTCATGCCTCCAAGTTGTGTCCCACCCCACCCCCGACACACACACACACACACACACACACACACACACACACACACACACACACACACACACACACACACACACACACACTGTGAAGAGCCTTGTAAAGTAAGGGTTCTGTTTTGTTACTTGGTTAAACATGGCTTGTGTCAGATGAACATAGTATAGAAAAATGTCATTCCAGTAGTTCTAGAAGGCATACAGGATCCAGCATGGATCAGAAATAATGCTCTCAGGAAATTAATTGTCCAGTCTGATTGCAGGTTTCCTCAGTTACAGGGGAATGAGTTAGTTATACCATAGTTGTGAAATATACAGGTGCTAGATATTGCTGCACCTGCTGTGCAAGTTAAATAACACTATCAGCTGCAGGGGATAGGATGTGTTTAAATTTTTATTAGCTATTTTAAGAGTTGAAATCCTTGTGAAACAAGTATTTAAATGCTCTTGACGGACATGATTTTACAAGATTACTGAAACAGCTGTTGGAAAGTTTCACTGCATATAAATAAATATGCAAAAAAGTTTTAAAGATTTTATTTTGGCTGCCATATCTATAAAGAATTGTTTCTGTAAGTAGATTTTATGTTTGCTGGCATGATCATGTGTTCCCATCACTGCTGTACTGAAGTCAAGTTTTCTGTTCAGATCAGGTAATCATTTTATATGGTGGAGGTGACCATTTGCCTGGTTTGAAGTAAAACTCTGTCTACATTTTGGCCTGTGATGAATTTCTAGCTAACACATTAGGCACAAATTTTTCATGATCTTTGTTTTCTGTGCCAAGATGAGTGTTCCTTTTAGTACATGCAGCACAGGTGATTACAGTAAAAATGTCTGCATTGTACATTGATTAGGTATCATGCTATGGTGGATCACCGGTAATGTTTTTTTTTCTAGTCATTAGGCTTGCAGTCTGTGCTCTTTATTTTGTGAAACTGTCACCACACTATCTTTCATTAAATGCTGTGGTGATTTTTCATCCACCTTTTCTGATATGTAATGTTACACTGCTTCAGTGGGAGGGGTGGCACTCCTGATTTTATGACTCAACACCCCTGCAGACTTAGAGTATCCATGTTTTGTCAGTTCTTTTCCGCCCTTGACCATATACAGCAGGCTTTGGTATGTCAGTCTTCTCTATTTCCCCCTAAACTTGTCAAGTCCTGCATAGGTCACTGTGTTTTAATGTTGTCGTTATTTCTTTGACCTGAAACCTTTGTGAACATATCTTTTGTTTAAAAGATGTAGTAAAGGTTAAATGTACAGAGAAATGCAGCTGACTTTAGTACGCCTTTAAACTTCTTTATACTTGAACTCCTTTATATCGGAAATCAAGATTGCATTATCATTATTGACAAAAGTACAAAGAACATTTTTCCAAAACTGGCACATCAGCAGGAGAATTACTGATGTCTTTAGTAACTGAGCTCTTTGGAGCCAGATTGAAGCATCTAGTATCCTGAATTTCTCAACTTAAGCGAACTGCATAAAATTTAACTTGATTTGCTGAGAAGCCCATGAAGATATCTTTTTCCTAACAGTTTTTCTCTGTATAACATTTATTTTGTCAGGATGTAAGATGTAATAGAGCACTAAATTGCACAACTTCTTAGCTGCAGTTTAATTTATTAGGCTTTTGAAACAGCAATAACTTTGAAAAGTTTTGGGATACCTGTTGCAGTTCAGTAGCTTCCTACTTCTGAAAACTAGCTCTGGTGGTAATTTCACTGTTGGTCACACCTTTTACCAGGCCTTATTTTCTTCTAGACTGAGCCAGACATCATTTCCATTGTGCCAGACATCATTTCCACTGAACTTTGGTGACAGGATGCCAATACCCCATGGCTTTATCTAGTTAGGCTTCAGATCCGCAGCTTTGGCCTTTGCTGCTGAAAGATCGGTCAACAATGAATGAAGATCTTTTTGCATATTGTGCAGTTGTGAAATAAGGGGTTCTACTTCATCCAGAGTATTTGTTATTACCATGTATTTACTGCTCTTTTTGATAGCCTAGATTGTGTATTTTTTTAGTCCCATGATCTTTATTGTGCCGCTTTAAGTACAATTTGAGCCTTCATTTGTGTGGTGGGGCTGCTGCTTATTGGGAATGGTCTGGGTCTAATGTTGAGTCTTCTCCTCATATTTCATTGGGACTTGTGCACACTTTTTTTCTACAGAATCATTCAGTTTAGAAAACAAAATGTCTTTTTTTTCATAATGATTATAAACATGATATTGAGTTTGATTATGCCTGTTCTGTGCGTGGTCTGTAGGCATCAGTTATATTGTTACTTTAAAGGATCCTGTCTGGAGTCTCTTCTTTTTTCCTTGTATTGAAGTTATGAAGTCCCCTTGAATTGCAGATGAGGCACACTTCCAGAAGAAGTACAGTGAATTTTCAGAAAACAATAGATTCTTCACCCTAGTGTCATGAATTCTTTTCTGCTGAGACTGGAAGCTGTTGCCATTGTCAAATGGTACAGACCTGAAATGCTGCCTGCAGTATCTGGAAAGGTGGGCAATAATTTCCAGAACCATTTTGTGAAATATGCGAGTGCTTTCAATTAGATGCTGACATGGTAGTAATCAGAGCAGTGCAGGGATAGGTCCAGGTTCCTGTCCTTTGTCATTTACTCCTAGAAGAAATTGACAAATGCTTCTTTCTCAGTGGGGTCCCAATTGTTGTTTTACCAATCTTAGAAGGTCAGGTCCTAGAAAATAATTTCCTTGAGGAAGGGCAGAATGTGGTCTTCAGAAAGAGAACTAAATTTCCGTCTTTAGGCCAGACTCACTAAGGTATTTAGTGAAGACTGCTCCAAGTACATTCATTGCTTAGCCAGAATCATATCATATCCCTACTTGGCTTTTGTTTTGCAAATGATATCCTGCACAACATTTAGTATGACCTTAGGTTGGCTTTGTAATCCAGTATGTAGTATATTATGGAGTGTCGTCTGTGTAGTATATTATGGAGTGTCGTCCATTTCTAATGTCATACTCAACATGGGTTTAAACTGAAACCTTCCTTAATATGTTTGGATGGAGAATGAGGCCCACAAGGAAAATGACTGGATGTACTTCAATTTACATTTTCTAGCATGGTTGCTTCTATCAAAATCCTTAAGAGATTATGATTTTACTTTGGGTATTGGATCTGAATTAAAATAATTGCTTGCTACATTTGGTCCAGGTCATAAGGTAGTGGTAGCAGTGTATTACTACTTCCATTTGTACAGCACAGAGTTATTACTTTTGATGTTCATTTTTCACTGCTGAACAGGAACCTGTTCAAGACCCTGAAGCTGGTTGTCTCCCTTTTCCTTTTGCTTGTCCTTTCTCTGCTCTGGAGGAAAGATCTGTAGAATAGCATAAGGACACTAGGATGTAGAACTGTCATGCTTGTCAAATTCAGCAGCCTTTCCTGAAAAGAAGATATTGACCTGTTGGGACTTGCCCGTACAACAAAGTGTAAATAAATAAACCCATGTTTTTTTTTTGTTTTGTTTCTAAGTGAGTGCCATTTGATAGTGTGGCACTCCATATATTAATACACAAGATAAAAAAGGCCAGAAATGAAATATGCCTGCAATGTGGAATTCATGTTAAAGTAATAATTTTTACAAAAAAATAAATAAATAAAACCGTGCAATGTATACATGAAAAGAAGGCAAGTAAAATGACAAGTAAATAAAATTGCAAGTAAATGTAATTTAAGTCTGAAGCGGAAGTTATTTGTATGTTTAGTCACTGAAAGACTGGTCATAGAGACTTTTAGAAACTGGTCACTTTAGAATATTCTGTTAGGTGTAGAAGTACCAAATTCCAGAGACAGAGAGCCTGGTACATAAGAGTTTATTACTAATAATTCTGCACTCAGTGAACGTCTGACAGCCTCTTATGGCAGAGCACAGAGGCAGTGAAGGACAGGATGTAACAGTTCTCTTCAGGTAGGAAGGAAAATTGTCACATGTAGAGGGAAGAAAAGCAACACGAATTGGTTGAAAATTGCACAAAAGCAGAGGCAGTGCAACTACTGCAACATGAGAATACCGTAATAATCACATTGAACACCAATGGGTAGCTGTGATACTGTGTTTTGAACTACTGGTAATCAGTCTGTGTAGTAGAACCTATGGGGAAGGCATAGCCGGCCTTGGGCATAGGCCAACTAGGCGGCTGCCTAGGGCACGACTCTAGCAGGGGCGCTTTTCCAGTATTTATTTGGTGCAGGTAGGCCAGGATGGGGGAACTGGGTGGTGTGGTGGGGGGCGCCATGGAGCCCTTTTGCCTAGGGCACCAGTTGACGTATGGCCGCTCCAGGGGGAAGGGCGGGCACTGCATTAGTCAAGGAAAATAAGGCTTGGGTGACAACAGAGAGAACCTAACGAGGTGTTAAGTGCTTGATCCTGGTGATTTTCTGAAGTGAAAACAATGTCTTTGTCTTTGCCTATACTTGGCCCTCATGTATCTAGTAGAGTAGTGTCATGAACATTGACACAAACTCCAGCTTGTTACAGCCACTAAGAGTAAAAGGTGGAAGCAGCATGGCAGAAGTCCCTCCAGGTGACTTGTACAGACGAGGCATCTGATTTGGCTGCATTTACCTTCAGACAGTAACTTGGAAACCTAGAATGAGTGGCCTACAAGTCATCTGCTAAGGAATACAGCATGGAGGCAAGAGCTAACTGGAAGGGCCATCACCCAGACAGTTGTGGAGATGGCTTGTGCCCTTGCCAGCATCCCAGTAATGTAAGTTCTGTTGTCTTTGTTGTTGCTGTTATGAAGAGCAGAGCTTTAAAAAGTATTAGTGTGTGCATTAAATCTACTTTGTGTATTTTCTGTTTAGAACAAAAATTGTCTGGCATTTGTAAGTGTTTCACTTCATTCCCTGTTAAATACAGGAAAAACACAGCGCCCATCAGTCTCTAGGGTTGAATCCATGACTGAAAAACATAGAGAAAAGGATAAAGATAGAGAGAAAAATGAAAACCAGTGTTGACAGAGGTGGTAGTGTTGACTGAGGTTGATAGACCCTGATTCCTGTCCTGGTCCTATTCACCAATCTATAACTGGAGTGTCTTCTGCTCATTCTCCCTCTGAGGTATCCCGAATTGTTATACAGATTGTGGCTGATAAATCTCATATTAAATTTGTTCAAAGGGACAGTGCTTCATCCTTGTATGATTATGAAATTGGAAGAAATTTTCCTCCTCCTTGGCCATCAACAGCAAAATCTCTGAGACCTTTCATGAGTCATTCTGTTCCTGTTGTTAAAACAGACTTTGAAAAGATGATGGAGAAAGTCATCAAAGTCCAGCAAAAAAAGTCCATTTTCCTCTGGTTCTTGGATAGGCAGAGGCACTTATTCATTGCCTAGTATTCTGGTCAGCGCAACTAGGTTCTTGCCATTCAGATGCTGGTCACAGCAAGGCCTGATTCTGTCCAGCAACTCCCCGTGTTGATTATGACAGATGTCTTTACATTGGGTTTATTCTTTTTCTTTTTTTTTCCCTCAAAAAAATTTCAAATACAGTTGAATAAATTCCATAGTATTTGTATATAACATCTTAAATAACTATGTACACTATTTACATCAGCCTGACACTATAACAGAGCTCAATATATACAATTACTTTATAGGTATAACAATCCAGTTATCAGAGTGTATCTGTTCAGTTATTGTAAAGTATCAATCAATTATGAGACATTTTTCCATGGATTGTTAATAAATGGCTTAGGATGAATCCTTAATTCTTTAATTTTAATTTCCAACAATGCTGTGGTCTTCAGTAGGCTGTAGAAATATTCCAAAGTCGGTATTGTGTTTGTATTCCATCTTGTTATACACTTCCTTGAGATTGCAAGTATTGTCCATACTAGATACATATTTGACTCATTCAAATGAGGACCTTCGTACACATTTAATAATACTAGAGCTTTAGATAAGTTAAACGATTCATTAAATAAAGCTTGTAAAAAGATTTTAATACCATTCCAAAATGGCTTAATTTTAACACCGTCAGAAAAAAGGTGATTCCAATCTCCATTGTGAATTTGCTCACACCTCCAACATATTCCCTTTGTGGAAGAATTAATTTTAGTAATTCTATCTGGAGTCAAGAATGCTCCGTGCAAGCATTTCCAATTAAAAATGTTCCAGTATTGTATAAAAAATGTATGTTTTATTGATAATAAAATATTTGATTTAATTTCTTCAGTTAGCTCTAATGAGTGTCCTTTTGTTATATAATTCCAATATGAGGATTTGGGTGTTTTATAATTTATCAATATGTTGTAAAATTTCAAAATACTATTTCCCATGTCATAATCATTATATATGATTTTCATATAGGTATTTTGTAAGTTTAGGTATTTCACATAGGTATTTTGTAAGTTGAGGTATTTCTTTAAATGAAGAATTACTAATTATTCTGCATAAATCTTGCAAATACTTCAGAATGCTTTGCATAGTTAGCCAGTGTTGTGGAATTGTGTATATTGTTTCTATTGTTTCCATATCCAGAACTTTTAGTTCTTTGATACTGAAACCAACAAACAAATCCTTTCTGTTCCCAGGAATTATTTATCTGTATATTTTATGTGGATAGCTCTTTGTAACTATGAATGGTGTTAAACGATCAAGCCAGATTTTTAAATCTATATCTGTATTAATAATTTTCCTAAATGAGTCAATGTAATTAATCATACGAGTTTTAGTGGGCCTAGTTATGTTCTATTGCGTACTAATACCTAATATGTGCCATGACAAATAATTTTTTCTATTTGAATTTTTTTTTGTAAATCAAATTCATTTATTGATATTACAGTTAGCAATTCTTTCCAAGTTGCAGAATAATTTGGACTTATCCAATCTGAGATAGTTTTAGATATTGATGTTTTTATATATGTTTCTATATCAGGAAAGTTTAATCCTCCCTGTTTCCATGGTCTAATATGATGTAGTAAAGCTATTCTCTTTTTGGGAAACCGTAAAAAATTTATTAGGCATGAGTTTAGTTTTTTGAGTATATTCCTTTCTGCTAACAGTTGTATTGCCAAAGCTATATATAGAATCTTGGATCGTAAAACCATTTTTATTAACTGTAGTTTATCTTCAAATGTTAATATTATTTTGTTCCACTTTTCCACAGAGATTTTAGTTGCATTGATGATATAGTTTTTTGAGACTAATTCATTATTATCCTTGCATAACTCAATTCCTAGCTATTTTAAGGTAGATTCTTGTTTCCTGGTAATGCGATTTCCCCTTCATCTGTAATTCTTTTTTTTTAATTTAAAAATAAAAATTTTGATTTTGATTTATTGAAATGGAGTCCTGAAGTCCTGTAAATGTGTCAATTAAAATATCTAATTCTTCTAATGTCTCTTTTGTATTGGATAATGTTTAATATGTCATCAGCAAATAGCATTACTTTAGAATTGTATTGTTCATAACCATGTACTCTGCATTGTTAGTTAGGTATTGAATCTGCCAATATTTCAATAGCCAAAGCAAATGGAGTCGGTGGTATGGGACGTCCTTGTTTGGTACCCTTTATTATATGTATAGATTCAGAGGTGAAAGGGCCTAGCTTAACATACACTAAATTATTTGTATATATATTCTTTGGTAGATGAACAAAGGAAGGAGGAAATTCAAATAACACCAGAATTTTGAATAAATAGTCCCAAATTAGGCAATCAAAGGCTTTCTCTATATCTAAGCCAATTATGATTGTTCATTTTCTTTATTAATGTAATCTATAAGATAAATTATATAATATTGTTGTGTATGTCTATGATATATAAATCCAGTTTGATCATTATTTATTGTTTTGGATAGTGGTATTTTCATTCTGTTAGTTAATATTGTCATAAATATCTTAGTCATTATTTTAATAATGATATAGGTCTATATGAGGTACAGAGGTTTAGGGATTTGTTTTCCTTTAGGATTAGTGTGATTAAAGAACATCTCCAAGAGGGGGTGGTATTAAAGTTTGTGACTGAATTTCTAACAGAGTTTTATGGAAAAGGGATAGTATCTTTAAAGGAAAAAGTTTATATATTTCCATAATTATGCCATCTATACTTGGAGCTTTATTAGTTTTACCCTCTTTTATTGTATCTCTAATTTATTTGTAGGATATGGGTGCTTGCATATCTAGTTTTAATGTTTCTGGTATTTTTTTATATTAGAACATTTTTCATCTAGATTTATTTGATCAATATGTATATATTTGCTTTTTGGAAATGTTCCATATAGTGATTTCTATAGGCATCAAGAATGACATCTATATCTGAGACATTTTCCCCTTTCTTTTCATGGAAGATACTTTTAATGTTATTAGCTTTTGATTGTATTTCGATTCTTGTGGATAAATTATGTAGATATTTGGGAGAAGTGACCAAGGTACTAATTGGTAGTTTTTCTAAAACTAAACTAGTTTTATGTGTTAGAACTTTGTTGTATTTATTGTTTAATACTACTTTCTTTTTCATCTCCAAATGATTTTGATTTTTTTAAGCTTTTGCTGACAAAAGTTTGGATTGTAAATCTAATAATTCAGAATCCCATTCTCTGATTTTTTTTTTATACCAAGTTAGGGTTTTACCATATATGTAAACTTTTAATGAGTCCCATATCATTATTTTATTTATCTCTGTTGTGTAATTAATATCTAAGAAGAACTGTAATTCCGATAATAACCAGGGTTTGAACTCTTTAATTTTAGTTATATATACTGGAATTCTGGAGTTGAAGATTTATGGTTTGTATCCATTTTGAAGTTTTAGTATCAGTGAATTGTGGTGTCTTCCACGGTGGTGCAGCAGTAGCATTGTTGCCTCACAGCAAGAGGTTCTCCCGTTCAATTCTCTGCTTGGGTTTGTGAGTGCCTTCTTTGTGGAGTCTGCATGTCCTCCCCGTGGTCGAGTGGGCGTTCGAAAAACATGCGGTGAATGGGCGTGCCTTCGTTGAAGGTTGGGCATTAGGCTGGAAACTTGACACCATAAAAACAACTGCCAATTATTAGCAGTCCGGAGTTCTGCTGTGGTGACCCCTAACCGGGAAAAGTCGAAAGACAAACAACAACAGTATCTATGAATTGTGGTTTGAAAAGGAGCAGGGAGTGATTGAGAAATTAATGATTTTAGAGTGTAAGTCATGGGCAGCAAATATTTTATCTATTCTAGTTTGGGTACCAAATCTGTGATCTTAATGGGAAGACAACAAAGATTTATCTTCTTTAAATTTGAAAGTATCTACAAGATGAAATAATACCCACTTGTTTAAAGCTTTTGATGCAGCAGATGTACGCAGTGGTCTTTTATTTGTAGTTTCAGAAATATCAAATATACAGTTAAAATCTCCTCCTAATATTAAGTTGCCTTTATAATTATTGGAGATGAAATTCAAGTGTTTTTCAACAGTTCCTGATCCAATGCCTGGGAACCAATATAGATTGGCTCGGGTCCATATTCTGTTATTATATTTAACTATTACTAATGCCATAAGGCCTTCTTTATCTTCATACTTATCACATTTGTTTTCCATAAAATTGTTACCCCTTTTGTCTTTGTCTTATAAGTGTATTTGGCCAATGTCATATATTCCTTAGGATTCCATTTGTAATTGTCATTTGTTTTGAAATGAGTTTCTTGAAGGAAGGCAATTTGTGCTTTGTTCAGTTTTAAAAATTTCAGTAGATTTGATCTCTTGCTGCGATTGTTTAAGCCATTGGTATTTAAAGATAATAAAGTTAAATCCATTTTAGGTTATTTAGACTATGTATTTTTATTTTATTGTGACTGTTAAACATTTTCCTCTAACTATAAAGTATATGTTTGAGCTTTTAAAGGAAATTATCAGTTTTATACGTTGAATGTTTACCAGTAAAGTAATGTTTTGGTCAGGCATACTAAAAATGCTTTTGTGAAATAAATTTAAATTAATAAATGTTAACAAAACTAAGATCCGCATTAGCCATGAAATAAAAATCATTCCTAATCTGATGGATAAACCCAAGTCCATCAGATTATCACTCATATCTTGACAATCCAGAACATCTGAGCTCCATAAATTGAATTATCATATGGAGAATATTTGTAATAGGAATAAGCAATATTTATATTATTTTGAACAGATATAGTATTATTGTAGATTAGTCAGAATAATAATACAATATAAATGTCTACTTATTGTATAAGCAATTAATATTTACATGAAAGATAGATGACAAGCAATTCAATCGTAATAAATTAAGATGTATCATATATGAAACCTCAGTAAAAGATTATAGGACACAGTTATTTAACGTATTCGCCCTTACTGATAAAGCCTTTCAAAAGGTATTACTTAATATAAATAGATGGTAATAATATTTATGCCTAATGTTTATAATACAATGTATTTTACTGGATATATCAGAAGTTATATTGCATTGTTTGCCAGCATTTAAGTAATCACTTTGTTGCTAACTTAAAGCATCACGTTTGTTTTATGTAAACATTGATGAAAGTTAGTGCATTTTAATTATCAGTGCTTCCCTCTTCCCCCCCATTTCCTACACATAAGGATTTTCATACCTGTCATTTCTTATTATAAAATGAGTGAAATTATAGGTTAAAAACAACAAATTCACTTATTGTGATTAATGATTACAAGTTCCCTTTCCATATTCATAAATTGCCATTTTATGGCATATACTGAAAGTTTTTAGATTTAAATGGCAACATTCTGTTTTGTATAATCACCAAAGGTTAAACTGCGTGATTATCGTCAATTTAATACTGTTTGTTCAGAATGTGATTGCTGCATTCTGTGACATTACTAGTTCAGGCTTCTGTTTCCCTTGAACAACTTTGCCAGTTTGTTGTGTATAAAACATTAGTTACCTTGGTAACAGCTTAAATATTATGTATGGTCAAGATGTGTTACAAAACCACAATTCAAGTTAAAACTATTATATGACTTGTTATGCATATTTATTTATATAAGAAAATCATCATGCTTCCCCTTTATGTTCAATGTAGTGTATGTCATTTATGACAAGTTAAGACAGTAGTGTTATTATACACAAGCCCGTGTTATTAATTCCTGTCTTTAATATCTAAATTCAGCAGCCTACTTCATCTTTTATGATGATTATATATTCTATGTCTAGATTTACTAAAATCATTCATTACATAACTATTGTGTGTGGTTTTTTTTTGCTGTTGCTTAGTTATTTGAGAGACCTCAAGCTGTAATGTTTGTTCTTATTAGCTCCTTCCAAGCATATTTATACAGTCCATAGACTTTAAATTGAGACCCTTCTAATTTCTTATTTGTTTGTTATAAGTATATTTCCATCCTTACATGCACACATATCAGTACTTCAAGCATGAACAACAATGCCCATCCAGTTTTGCAAGAATACCATTCACTAATTCATGTAATGTGTTTCCAAGCTGTTCTTAAAATATCCAAACCGATATTTGTCCTGTTCCATTTTACCAGCCTGTTCCATGCAGTGGAAACTCTGCCAATGAACCACTCAACACACCTTCCATTTCCACAGATATTTCCACGAAGGAAATGTGACTCTCTAGCACTTCCCGGCAACCCCAAACACCCCTAGAATCAGCTATCCCCATATGCCCAACATGTCCGAGCAAGCTCACCTCCCAGACAATTCCAAAGGGTACTGCACAAGACCAAATGCTCTTAGTCTTTCACAATAACTCAGACTTCCACTACTACACAAGTCTTTAATGTGTTTGGACCAAAATACATTAAGTATAAAATAAAAAATAAAATAAAAGTGTTTGAAGGTTGCCAATGTGTTTGTTTATATAAGTTCCATGATAATACGTTCCCATGGCCTTGCAGATCAGGCTCGTCAGACTGATGGGGCGGTAGTTCCCGGGATCCAAGGTGGATCCCCCTTGCAGAAATTCTTTTGGATTTTTCTTCAGTGTCATTTAGAGAAGTCTCTATTATTTTTGTATGATGTTGCTGTAATAGTTCCTTAAGAGTATCGGTCTGTTTTTGAAAATTTAACTTGAAGCTTTCTAAGTCATTTTTAAAGCCATCCATCTTCAAAGATAGTTCCTGTAAGGTAGATGTCATCAATTGCAGTTCTTTTTTCAAAGCAGCATCTGGGTGAGAATTCCTTGAGTTGTTCAAATTCAGTGACTCAATATATCTCCAAGTTGCTTGACAGGAAAATGTTTGTAAATCTCCACTAAAATTGATATTTATGTAGTTTAGTAGTTTATGTATAGATTTCTGATGTTTTAAACTTGAAAAATAAAATTTTCCTATACTATTATACTAGTTTATGGAGCTGTCAAAATTCACTGCCCTCAGTTGGCCATCTAGACTCCACCCCTCATTGAGTTTATGCTTGATGTCGGGACTAGTCTTCTGAATTGAAACCTTTTTTGTTAAACTTGCAACTGTTGTTGACAGTGTTTGTAGCAATGCTTTTGGTTTTGGGAGTTTCTTTAGGCTTGAGGCTTGGCCTGTTGGGGTTAATTTTAGCATGGATTCCCTTTTTTGGCCATTGCTTTTGTTTGCTCGGTTGACCTTCAGGACTTTGTGGAAGATTGCCTTGAAATTGGACCCAGGGTGTATGAGTATCTCTGTTCCATTCTCTGGTGGTTGTGATAGATCTCAAAGCCAGTACTCTCAATCTTAATGTCAACCCTGATTGAATTTGACCTCAGACAACTGGCATTGCTGTAGTTGGCCTTTAGTTTAACATAAGCATAGGTCTCAACACTGATAATGCAGACTGCTTCATTTACCTCACTCAGCACATGTGCCAACATTGACTTCTTTTTCAGTAAAGGATTTTTTTTGCCTGACATTTTGGCCATCCACCAACTTTTTGAACAAAGCAGAGGAGTCCGATGACCCTTGCATATCTGGCTCCTTGCATGCTGCTTTATCAACCTTGGACCTGTCTCTTCCATGGCCTGATATGAAGTGCACTTTCAAGAGGCGGTGCTTGGATCGTATTAGGAGTCTGCTACCCCAAATACTGACTAGGTTGAGGATGTTGATTTCCCATCGTTCCTCCTGGCTGACCTCAGGCTTTGGGGGAGGTCATAGAGGTGATGAAGCAGAGAGGGCAATGGCCTGCAGACCTCATAAACCTCTCCATAACAGATACTGAAGAAACCTTCTGTACCCCAACCTTCTTCCTGGTTGTTTTCCCCCAGAAGATAAAATGGTGTACGTTGTGGTTATGCTAACATAGAAAAGCTGTAATTTTCTGGCTACTGTTCCATAGAGGCCAGGCCGGATCCTTTGGCCTCCTAAAGACTGGACCTGCTGGGCAGAGTCTCCCAAACCAGATTCCATCATTGCTGTAGCAGCCCTTAAAAAAGGCTGATATTTTGCAGAGCCTGTTTGATATTCCTTGGTAAATAGTCTAGGGCCATGTTCAGGCTTGAGAAGCAAGTTTTACATATCCTTCACATTAATTTTAGTGATAAACTTTGTCTCATACACTGTGATTCCTGCAAGAGTTGGGTGATGAAATGGGCCTGTTACTGGAAAGCTTGACTGAAGGAGCCTAGAGTACAAGGTGCTGGCTCATAATCCAGGTGACCTTTTACTAATAGGCCAAAAAGCACAGACCCATCAAAATGGATGCTAAGAAAGGTCACCATGGTATCCTCGAAGAAGTTATAAAACTGTCACTGCTATTGGTGTTAAATTTCAGACTCCTCAATGCTTATTCTTTAGAATGCTGCAGAGATTGCATCAGCTTTGGTTTTGATGTGGCCAGCAGCAGCAGCAAAATAACCAAAAATCTATGGGAAACCAGCGTGATCATGGTAACCTCCAGATGTGACACCAACACAGAAGCAGAAATAACCTGAAACAGTGGAGGTATCTCAGTACAATCTCCAATGGTCAGTACTCTAATCCTTGAGACCTTGTGTACCTGTCTTAGTCTGGAGGCAGTTGGAAGCTGTTTGTCTCTCTATTTGAACGTGTAAATAGCCGCCATGTAGGACAAGTGGATTAAGCCAGTAATACGTGGAAGTTGTATCATTACCTTCCAACCCCCCCCCCCCCGCTTCATTCTGCCTTATTGCCTGAGGAGCCACCTCTTGGAGAGTATGGCAAGAAGAGGTTTTAAACCTGTTATGAATAAAAATAGTAAAACCATCCAACAGTTCTCATCAGATAATAAGTTATTATTCCAGATCCTTTTTAGTTACCAGAAAGACAAATGACCTCAGCCATGTAGGTGGTATGAGTGGCTTAAGTACATTCATCCAGCAAGAGTCCATTTGAATGTTCACCATGCAAGTTGTCTTTCTTGTCTGCTGGGAGGAGATTGGATGTGCTGTTTAAACCTCCAAGATGCTTATGCCTACATAAAATTAGGGAGTTCAGGAGGATCCACACTTCTGTGTGCGGGGCAGCCCGTATCAGTTGCAGACTGTTCCATCTGGGCTCATCTCTGTTCCCAGAGTTTCACCAAATGCATATTTTCAGTTGCAGCGAAGTAAAGGCTGCAGGGGGTAAAGACAATTCCTTATACCTGGATGACTGGCTGCTAGCAGCTTCAATTCCGAACATTCTAATTTTTGTAAAGGAGTCTCTTCAGATTCTCTTCCCATCTATGAGAATCACAATGAGCACTATACAATTCCAGAAGGAGCCGCCTCAGTTGCTCATATTCATCTGTCACATGCCGGACGCTATCCTGCCAGCCACATGTTCACTCCTATAGGATCCTTCCATTACAAAACATTTTTTTCAGATCATTCAGGCTCATTTAGTCCCTCTCTTGTGTATAAAAGCACTGGGACTCATGGCAGTAACTGTTTAAATGGCTCTGTATAACAAATTGTATATGTATTCAAACTGAAATAGGCTCAGCTAACAAGTCCCATGTGACAGTACATAATGGGCTCAGGGCTTACAAATCTTTCTTGAAATGGCAGCTTCGTACACCATACCTAACTCTGGGTAGTCTATTCCTAGTCCCTAGCCTTGCAGAAGCTGTTGGCAAAGATGTTTTTGCTGTAGTCTGAGGTGGAGGAAGATGGTCCAAGGAAAATACTCCCAAACACGGACCAGTTTGCACACTCGTGTTAGAGATGAGGGCAGTTCATATATTACAAGGCTTTCAAGACTTCCTGTTTTAGAGTGCGGTTGGCTATCTACATCAACAACATGGCAAGTGGTTTAGTACATAAACAAGCTGGAAAGAGCGCCATCCTACCTACTTTAAGAAGCATTGAGGGTGTGGGAATGGGCTATGTCCATGTACTATTTTCTGGTAACCAGTCACTTTCTAAGAAAAGCCTTTTGTCTAGCAGACTAGGCTCAGTCATTGCTCATCGATGCAAGACAAGTGGCACCTTAGTCCATCAGTGATGCAAATGATTTTCCATTTCTGGGGTGATGCCTTCCTGCAGTGTGATTATCGCCTTCATAAATAAGTTGACATTGGTTACAATAACTGCATCTATTAGTACATAGAGGAGAAGTGAGATAATCACATTAAAAGATCCTTTATTATTAACCCATTCAGATAATTTTGGTTCCAGTGGGTTGATTGCTATCTGTATGTTTGATCAGTCCTGCTACATAGGGAAAACTGAGAGAGTTTTCGGGGAAAATAATTTATGAACATCTCAACAATATGAGTAAAAATTGTTTGACTAATACTCTTTTTGGGTATAGTTTATTGTGTCAGACTGTGGACAGATTTAAGTTTATTATTTAAAAAAAAAATCCTCCAAGATATGAGAAAGGAGTTGAGAAAACAAGATTGAGGTAAAAGAAGTCATTTGTGAACTGTTTAAATGCAGCCACAACGTGGTCTTAATGACCCTATGTCTTTAAATCCTATTTTGAAACAGTGACGTTGTAAGAACAGTGTTTTGTTTGTCTTGTGAATGTGTTTTTATTGAATAATGAATATGTTCATTTTTGTAATGATATATGAGAATAATCATATTATGTTTGACTTGTCTAAAAGGTCTTGATTTGACTTCATATTAATGGGATCATGTGATGTTTGGCAGGTTATATAAAGGAGTAACTTAAGCTTATTCAGTTCTGATGAAGTCTGCTCATTTTTAGAGGATGAAACTACTCTGCAGAATAATTAAATAAGTCTATTGTTCCAATTCATTTAATTTGTGGCTTCCCAGGTTTGGAGTGTTGCTTGGTACCTTTTAGTATATTTTGATGCTCCATACACTGTCTGTGTTGGTTCCCCTATGATTTGGCCTCATCTGTCTCTTGTCCTTCAGACCCCTTCTGACTTACCCATCCTGCAGGCTTCTCCTGGACCTTCACTTCCTGCGTCCAACCTACATCCAACCACACGGTTACTCCAGTTCCAGTAATAGCTGGTGGGGGGTCCTTCATACTGTGTGACAGGGTATTCTAAATTCTGATTTTTTCCTATAGACCTAATCATCATCATCATCATCTTCTTCTTTCGGCTGTTCCCATTAGGGGTCGCCACAGCAGATCACCTGTTTCCATTTCTTCCTGTCCTCTGCATCTTGCTCTGTCACACCAACCACCTGCATGTCCTCTCTCACCATATCCATAAACCTTATCTTAGACCTTCCTGTTTTCCTGTTACCTGGTAGCTTCATCCTTAGCATCTTTTTCCCAATATACTTAGCATCCCTCCTCAGCACATGTCCAAACCAACGTAATCATGCCTCTCTGGCTTTGTCTCCAAACTTTCCAACCTGGGCTGACCCTCAATATACTTATTCCTAATCCTGTCCACCCTCGTCACACCCAGTGCAAATCTTAACATCTTTAATTCTGCCACATCCAGCTCAAACTCCTGCCTTTTTGTCAATGCCACTGTCCCCAACCCATATAACATAGCTGGTCCCACTACCCTCTTGTAGACCTTCCCTTTCACTCTTACAGGTACTAGTCTGTCACAAATCACTCAAGACACTCTTTTCCACCCACTCTATCTTGCCTGTACTCTCTTCTTCACCTCTCTTCCACACTCATCGTTACTCTGAACTATTGACCCCAAGTATTTCAACTCATCCACCTTCGCCACCTCTACTCCTTGCATCCTCACCATTCCTCTATCCTCCCTCTCATTCACACACGTATATTCTGTCTTAGTCCTGCTGACCTTCATTCCTGTTCTCTCTAGAGCATATCTCCATCTCTCCAGGGTCTCCTCCACCTGTTCCCTACTCTCACTACAGATCACAATGTCATCTACAAACATCATAGTCCACGGGGACTCCTGTCTGATCTTGTCTGTCAACTTGTCCATCACCATTGCAAATAAGAAAGGGCTCAGAGCTGATCCTTGATGCAACCCCACCTTCACCTTAAACGCATCCATCACTCCCACCGCAGACCTCACTGCTGTCACACTACCCTCGTACATGTCCTGTACCACTCTTACATACTTTTCTGACACTCCTGACTGCCTTATACAATACCACAACTCCTCTCTAGGCACCCTGTCATATGCTTTCTCTAAGTCTACAAAAACACAATGCAACTCCTGACATTCTCTGTACTTCTCCATCAACACTCTCAGAGCAAAGATCGCATCTGTAGTGCTCTTTCCTGGCATGAAACCATACTGCTGATCACTAATCATCACGTCCCTTCTTAACCTTGCTTCCACTACTCTTTCCCATAACTTCATGCTGTGACTGATCAATTTAATACCTCTGTAGTTACTACAGCTCTGCACATCACCCTTATTCTTAAAAATCGGTACCAAAACACTTTTTCTCCATTCCTCAGGCATCCTCTCACTTTCCAAGACTTCATTAAACAATTTGGTTAAAAACTCCACTACCATTTCACCTAAACACCTCCATGCTTCCACAGGTATGTCATCTGGGCCAACAGCCTTACCATTCTTCATTCTCTTCATAGCTATCCTTACTTCCTCCTTGCTAATCCATTCTACTTCATGATTCACTATCCCTACATCATCCCACCTTTTCTCCCTCTCATTCTCTTCATTCATCAACCCCTCAAAGTACTCTTTCCATCTCCTCAACACACTGTCCTCACTTGTGAGTATGTTTCCTCATCATCCTTGATCACATTTACCTGCTGCACATCTTTCCTAGCTCGGTCCCTCTGTCTAGCCAATCGGTACAGGTCCTTTTCTTCCTCCTTAGTGTCCAAACTTTCATACAACTCTTCATATGCCTTATCCTTAGCCACCTCTCTCTTTGCCATGCAGCTCATCTCCTTATACTTGTCTACTTTCTTCATCTCTCTGACAATCCCACTTCTTCTTTGCCAACCTCTTTCTCTGTATACTCTCCTGTACTTCCTCATTCCACCACCACCATCACCTTGTTGTCCTTCCTCTGTCCAGATGTAATACCAAGCACCTTTCTAGCCGTCTCCCTTACTAGCTCTGCTGTAGTTACCCAGCTATTTGGTAACTCTTCACTGCCACCCAGTGCCTGCCTTAACTCATCCCTGAACTCCACCTCACTATTACCCTTTTTCAGTTTCCACCACTTGATCCTTGGTGCTGCCCCTCACACTCCTCCTTCTCTTCTTGATGACCAATGTCATCCTACAAACCACTATCCTATGCTGCCTAATTACACTTTCTCCGGTCACCACTTTACAGTCTCCAATCTCCTTCAAACTGGCCCTCCTACATAAGATATAATCCACCTGTGCGCATCTTCCTCCACTCTAATTTTACATGTTGCTATTAACATTTTTCTATATACTCAAAAAAATAAATAAAAGGCCACCCTGGTGGAATCACAAAATCAATAACAGAAGAAAAAAAATCATGGCAAATATTAGGAGGTGCAGCACCCATTAGGATAAAAACACTCTCATCAAACAAAACAAACATCTCAGAGGATAAATACTTCACCAAAGCCAAATTTTAGGTGAATTTGGCCTCCCAGGCCAAGAGCAACCACAAGGCATTCTTTAGCTATGTCCACAACCTCAAAGGCAGTACAGAATTGTGTGCAGAGCTCACTGTAGATGGAGCCACCTGTACTGAGCCAGAAGATCCAGCAAACCTACTGAACGATAAATTCATCTCCAACTTTACCCCATCTCCCCCTCAACCCTTCCTCAGGAAATACCATCAAATACAACTCCACCTGGTATCACTAGGGAACTGGTCCTTAATGCTGTTTCTAAGGCCGAGAACACTGCTTCAGTGGGCCCAGACAGTATCCCAGGATGCCTTCTAAATAGCATGAAACATGACCTATCCGGGCCTCTGGAATTGCTATTTAACTGTAGCCTCCAAACAGGCTTCATGACTCATGAATGGAGAAAGGCAACAGTCATCCCTCTGCACAAAGGTGGGCCATCTACAGACCCTGGAAACTACCGACCCATAGGTCTCACTAGTCTTAAATGTAAAGCCATGGAAAGAATCGTCATGGAGATGATCAGCAGAGATGCAGTAAACCTCCATGGACCCAACCCAGTTTTGTTTTGTCAGGGGCAGATCATGCCTACTCAACCTTGAGGACTTCTTTGAGAAGGTCATCAAAGCAGTGGATGAGGGCAGAATCGTTCGCAGTGTCTACCTTGACCTGGCCAAGGCATTTGACACAATACCTCACTCGGGCATTGTTAACAAACTCAACAGGTTAGGTACAAACCCATATGTCACCTGGTGGATAGCCAGCTGGCTCACAGACAGGACCCAGGAAGTTAGAATTGGGGAGTCCACCTCCACAAAAAGGCTAGTCACAAGTGGAGTCCCTTAGGGATCAGTCCTTGGACCGCTCTTTTTTGGCATTTACTTCTCAGAAGTCAAAGCTAATGTCACTGGTCTCTGGCTGACTAAATCCGTAGATGATTACAAATTAGGAGATGATTGAATCTCACACTGACACAAGTGTTCTGCAGGAGGGGCTGACACAGACAAACAACTGGTGTCAGAGCCATGGACTAAAATTAAATAGCAAGAAATGCATAATAGTATTCTTTGGAAAGTCATCCGTCCCTGGAGACTACCATATTGACAACAACACTCCTTAGAGTTGACCCAGTAGTCAGGGACTTAGGGACATGGATAGATAGTAATCTAGCCTTTGACCACCACGTGTCTACAGCAATGAGAAAATCCTTCTATGCTGCACAACTTTTAAACAAAGGTATGGCATCCAAGTCCAAGGAAGTCATTGTTCCACTGTATTCTGCATTCATCAGACCTTTCATTGAATACAGTGTCACCTTTGGTAAGTACCTAGTCAGGCATGTCCGACAGTTGGAACATCCACAGAGGTTCCTCACTAAAAGAATACAGGGCTTAAGTAAAATGTCCTATGCAGACAGCCTCAAGACTCTATCCCTGCATTTTGTCTCCTACAGGCTTTTGAGGGGAGATCTATGCATGACATACAGGGCATTGGACGACCCCACTCTGATGGACCTCGTGCATATCCCCAAAACAAACAGCACCAGAATTACCCATTTTAAAGACTTTAACCTTGCCTGTGATATAAGTAGTACCTTCTGGAGACAGGTATATATCCCAGAGCAGAGTTCCTCCCTAACCCAATTGAAGTGCAGCCTGGACAATTGGATGGGTAACAGGAAATTCATCCCTGGTTTGGCACCTATGTCTCTAATGGATACAGGCAAAATGCAAATGGTTTATCTCCCAGGCCCTAGCTTGTAAATATTTTCATCTCTCAAGCCCCTGCTTACACTTATTGATGTTATCAGAACTTGTCAGAGATTTAGGATGCATGGCTAGGCTTAAAAAGGCTGTTGTAGTCATTAGCCTAGTAAACTCCTATGAACCTACTGGCTACTTCAAAGGTTTGGCTGCCTTCATGCTCCAGTGCTGACCATTTTAGAGTGCCTTTTGCAGATTTCTGAGCCTGGGTTAAGCAGTGCATCTATTAAGATGCACCTAATGGCAGTCTCAGACTTTCAAGATTCTAACTTACTGTCACTTGCACCCATGGAAGCTTGCAAGGCTTTTCTTAGAGGTACTTGTATAACCTCCCGTAAAGGATCCTGTAACTCCTTGGGGTTGCATTTTGTTTTAGAAAAGTTGTCTCTTCACCCTTTCAAACAGATATGGCTGACTTAAAATTTGTACCTTGAAAGACCCTGTTTATTGTGGCCATTGCTTCCACCAGAAGAGTTTCTGAATTGAAACCTTTGTGTGCCAGTCTTCTATGCTCAGCTTTCTGTAAGGGTAGAGTGTCTCTGTGAAACAATTCATCCTTTATGCCCAAGATGGCGACTGAGATTCCCTGTAAGTCATTCTATTAACCTAACCATCTTATTTACCAATTACTGTAACGGAAACAGATATCTGTTACATTGTACAGATGGTCACAGCAGCTCAGATTCTGCCTGGACAGAAACAAGTCTGTAACAAGGACTGACAGTTGATTATCCCATTTTCAAAGAAACAGCATCGTTCAGGTGTGTGACTATGAAAAATACAATAAACTATTGCCTTCTGTGCATGGACCTCACTAAACTAGTGCAGAGAGTACTTCTCGCTCATTTTTCAGAAATGCATCTTTGTGCAGCAGTTATGTGAGCTTCACTGACTACGTTCACAAGACACTACATGTTGGATGCAGCCTGTTGATCTAGATCTTTCTTCAGGACCACAGTTGCTAGGTGTATGTTTCTATGCAGTTGATTACCTAGGATGCCATGTTTGGGATGTTGTCCTGTTGATGAAGATGGATGTTGTGATATTAGATAGTAAGGTTATGTAGTTACCATAATGTAAGAGCTTGACATCCTTATCAACATACCCACCTTTCTACCCCTGTCAGTGCAGGCATGGTCAGGATTCTTACGGACTTCTTTTCTTTTCTGATGCACCTTTGTGCAGCATAACAAGATATATGAAGAGGGAAGCTAACTGTAAGAATTATATGAATAAAAGGGGAGGGCTCGTGGACTGGAAAAGTTTCAGATGCTGACCAGACTAAAAGCTTGTTGATGAGAATGGACCTGGTTATCCAGATCCAGTGCTATGGTACTTGCATAACTTTCCTTTTTTGACCACTTATATAGTGGTGATATGTAGAAGACTGATACTTTCAGAAATTGTTTTTGAGGAGAAGAGCAAGCATTCTTATTTCTTTCCATTTAGATTGAGACTGGATTGCTATAACCATAGTTGTAGGCTAGTGAAGATTTGCTGTAGTTACTGTGCTTGTTAGATATTGTATGGAAAACGTAGATCTGCATAATGATGGTAATTATCTCCCTGCACAAACTGTTTCCATTTAGTTGAAAGAATATTAAATAGGAGTGTTCCAAGGCCTGATCCTTATAGAGAGCCACATAGTATTTTAGAAGTAAATGAGGCAATTTTCCTGTCTTAGTTTATTGCCTTTTGAGGAGGTTGCTCTTAAACCTGTGATTGAGTAAGAGCTTTGTAATCTGTTGAATAAGACAGTTGTTTACTGTGTTAAAAGTCCAGTAATATGGTCCTTGTCACTCTTTTTCCTTGATAAATACACTTCTAACAAGGTCTGTACCTGCAAGAAATGACTGCATAAGCCTTAGAACTACACAGGAAACCATGTCATCTGTTGCTTACAGATCTTCACCTACTAAATGGCATTGTTTTATCTATTATTCTAAGAATTTCATTAGAGGCAGTAATGCTATTGTGTGTCTGTGACTGAATAAGGAGGTAGAGACATCACCTTTATGATGGGAGATAATGACCTCTTCCTTCCATGTAAGAGAAAGTTATCTTTCAGGTGCTGTAAGAAGTCCATCCTTTGCAACGTCTAGCAGTAATGCCACAGGCTTTAAGAATATTTGGCAAATAAAACTTTTCTAGGTTGCCAAAAAGACACCCTTTCCCATAATACATCACAATGCTCCTTATTTCCAGATGTTCATTGCCTTGCTTCAACAAGGACAATTTTTTAATAGTCCCAGACTACCTTTAGCATTTTGTCCTTTTTAAACAGAGGCAGGTACCTTAATCTGTTTTATAGCTTTTTCCTGTTTCATGCATTTCGCCAGGTATCTTTATGAACTTTCCTTCTCTTGTTCAACACTTTCCTGCCAGGAAATTGTTTCTACTGCTTTCAAGCTTGGGCCCTCCTGTTATCCAAAAAACAAAAGCAAATAGGAAAAAAAAAGTAAAAAAATAAGCTAATAAAAATGTTATCCTCTTACTAATCTTCCTTCATTTCCTTTATTCAGTAGAACATTTATTTTCTATCACTCTTCATTTCGATGGCTTCCCTTTATCAAAATGAAGTTTCCATAAATGTCCTTCTGGGAAGAAAATTCCTTCTCAGGCCAGCAAAAAGAGTGGGTTATCTATATGTGTGAATGACCCAGCACCTTAAAGTGCTCAATTTGCAAGCGGTTTCCTTTTCTGATATAGTGACATAGGGAAGATCAGGTAAGCTTACATCTTTATGAAAAATTTAAGGTGCTTATTTTCTGCTGTGCCCAGTCCGTCTCACCTGTGTTGAGGCTTTCTGTTTCCTTGGCTCTCATGTTGTTGGTGCCAAACGCCTGCTAGTAGTTCAGCCCTGATGTAACATCTGTTGATTTTAGCACCTGAGAAGAAGTGGTCTGAATAGCCATTATTTCTTCAGTAGTTAAGGTTAGTTCTGTAAAGAAAGTGCATGGGAAAATATTTGAGGTGGTCTCTTTGCCATTACATTCTTTAACTGAGTTCTAAAGTTTCCTAATCTGCCTGATTCTGGATCAAACAAAGAAGTGTCTGTCATTTGAACTTGAAGCATCTGACACTGAGGCAGATCCCTACCCTTGTCATCTTAGAGTGCATTTGTTTTTCTTTAAGGCACATGGAAAGCTTTCTGCTGTCCTTTTCCCTACCCTTTTGTATAGGGCACAGGGAGTTAACTACAGCCTTTTCCCAAAGACCAGGACACCAAAATTTCCTCACTGATTCCACTCTTTATGGTTCCAAGTAATGTATTCAGTAAGCTGCATCAGTAATTAAAACCTCAGCTTATATCTTCTCTTAAATGTCTCTACTTTGGTGCAAGGCTCGTTGCTGGCATTGGCTCCTATCTCTAGCCTATACTAATGTCCGAGTCCACAAGTATGAAGTTGTAGCAGTTTGTCTCCAGCCTTCTTGAGGTTGGTACTGCTTTTAGCATTGATCTTACTACAAAGTCAGCAACCACTGTTGCTGTGGTACCCTGTGCCACCATTCCTTGCTTTTAATGTCAGCATTGTCAGCTTCTTCAGGAGCCTTCTGCTGAGTCAGAAATCATGCAGACTAGATCTGTCTGTCCTAAATGACAGTCTGCATGACTTCTGACTCAGCAGAAGGCCCCTGAAGAAGTTGACAATGGAATACCATCTTTTCTGGGATGAAACTAGGACAGGTCATTGCAGTTTCATCCGAGAAAAGATGGTATTCCTTATATTTAAATTCCCCTTCCAGATATTCCTAGGAGGGCATCTGCAAAAAGGAAAAGAAATTATTTGCCCATCAAATTTCCATCTGCTGTTGCTGCTGCTGATAATTAGGAGGAGGATCTTGAATATTCCATAATTCCCATGACCCCTGATTTGGGGAAGACCTGGAGACCATGCTACAAAGTGGGGATGATCCACCATCTGTATATCTTCCCCACAGAGGATGTTGTAGAAGACTTTCAGGTCAATCCAGCATATCTTCTTGATGGTCTGCAAACGTATTTTAAAGTTAGCTAATAGTTTTGCATGAGAAGAGCCAGATATAGTTGCTCAGGTTTCAAAGAAAATAAACTTTGTCCTTTGCCATTCCAGGAGTTTCTGGACAGTGATGCCTAAGCCTGATGTCTTGGTTTCAGCAGCTGCTCTTAAGAGGGCTTCCAAATCTTATATCCCAGCAGTCCCCCCAGATAGGAATTCCAGAGCAGAGTACTGTGTGTGCGTGTATGTGTGCACCCTCTACCTTTTCTTTGAAGAGGCTCAACTACCTAGCCCATGTGATAGAGTTCTAGGGAGACATCTTGGATGAAGTGCACCAGACTGTCATCCAGATGCCACATGCACATGTGGAGGACAGAGTGTTTTTCCAGTCAGCAGTGGTTTCTTTGATGGGAAATCTTATGATGCAAGTCTCTTGCAATGCAGATATTTTAGCCAGGGTCATTGGATCCACATAGTTATTCGCCATCATATTGTTTGACTAACATTGCTGAGGACAGCAAAGAAACCTTTAGTAATGCCCTATTTCAAGGGTTGATATTTGCGGCCAAAGTGAAGGGACAATTTGGAGAGTATGGAGAAAGATTGCTGGACTCCCATGGCTGTCGATGTTAGGTTTCATCCACCCCGGCAGTGCCCTTTTCAGAGATGCAAAGGAGCCCTTGCCAAATGTGGCTAAGGTGCAGGCAACAACCATTAGAAACAGCAGAAATCTAGAACAAACCCTAATTCTCAGGGCAGTTTTCAAAGGAGTCATATACCAGAGAAAAGGGTTCTTTGCATCATTATGGTGCCATGTTTCACCTGTGGGTGTTAAGCAGCAGCACTGCGGCCTTGCCTGACTTCTTCCCTCTCTAGGGTCAGGGGTCATCTTTCAGCTTAGAAAAGTATGACCAAAGACAGATGGATAAAATATGCAGGAGTTACAATGCTCTTTTTTTTATACAAGCCCCTATATCTGAATTTCGTCCCCTACCAGACATCTCAAGCAAGATCCTACTTGATGAGAAAAGAGTCCATATTGTTATTCCATGTTCTTTGTAGTGCCAAAAAAGCCAAACCGTCTCGGGCACTAATAAGTCTAAACAGTCTAAATGTATTTACCCCCAAAGAAACCTTTTGTATGGTCTCAGCATAGGAAACACTTGCTTGTCTAGCAGAAGGGCATTGAATGTACTCTTTGTGCCCTCAGACTACCTTTCTCCACATAAGACTCAAAGGAGTTCAGGTTTCTGCATGCCAGTTTTGAATTATTTCATTTGGTCTCACCTCAGCCCCAGGATATTTACCAAATCCATATCTGTAATAGCAAATCATCAGGGACTGCATGGACACAAGATGGCTCCCTGGGTGGATAACTGGCACACAGCTCCACATCTATTCAAATTCTGCTATTAGTGAGGGGGAGTGTCTGATCACATTTTTCTAGTCTCTTGCAATTATAGTGAATGTGGTAAAGTACAGCTGCAGCAATCTTAGCTACTTACATTTATAGGCTGGCTGCAATCTGGATGCCATTTCATGCAAAGCAAGACTTTATCACAGTTTTACAAGCCACAGCACTTTTCTTTTCTCAGTTTACTGGATCTCAAGGCAGCTTTCATTGACATTGTTCTTTATACAAGTTACCACATATGAATTCTGGAGTGGCATGTTTGAGCTCATTGATCTCAGGATGTGGATCCTGTAGCTCATTGAATTTGCATCTCTCAGGCTTGCAGACTTCATTTAACCATGGTGGATGGAACTGGGAAGTTTCTCCCTTGGCAGTGCTTTTTTCCTACTTGCATTGTTGGCAGCAGTCAGTATGAATGCATCAGCCTTAAGAAGGCATTTTAATGGAAGGACAATCTAAGGTTTCTGGATATTTTCGGTGGTATCCCTTTGCATCAGTATGCCGGAACTGAGTAGCTCTTTTGACCCTTTAGGCTTTTCAAGCCTCTGTTCCCCAGGGAGTTATCATGGCAGTTGTATAGTACAGCAACAAGTGTGTATCGGAGAAGGTTTTGAGTATCTGGGACTAAGCCTCGACTAGCAACTTCGATTTAATTGTAAATCATCTCCCTGTAGAGTCCAAATTGATGGTAGACAAACCAATTGGATGCCTGCTGCTGCAGTAGAAATGGTCTCTCCGCTCCTTTGTAGCGAAGAAAATCTTTTGAAGACCCTGAGATCCAGTTGTGATATGTTTGCCTCCATGACAAAACACAGACTGTAGCATATGTTTCTCCTTCATTACTGTACCAGAGACAATACTGAAGGATACTGTAGCCCACACATGGCCACTGGAAAATAAGGAAGTTGCTCTAGAGAAGGTTGAGGAATCCCTGCAAAAGGAGGGAGAGACTTCTATACCATGAAGTAGCCCTGATGGGCAATAGAAAGCACCCAAGAGTCTGAAGTGATGAGAAGCCAATTTGGAAGATAAAGGGAAAGCCAAATTGTGAAAGAAAAGTAGGCTTATCAAATAAAGGAAGCTTCTGGGCCACAGAATAAGAAGCCTTAGCAGAGGAGGCTCGCCTACCACCCTTCCTTTCCTTGGAGTTCTGGTGGAGTTGCTTGCAGACAAAAATAGCTCTGGAAACATAATTCCTCTGGAACTTGGGGATGGGAAAGACAAAAACAGTGTTTAAGGTCCTGCACAGCTTTGCCTTTTTCTTGAAGAGACGTACAGGTTAGCAGCATTCCCAAAAAGATGTTGATTATGCAAAGGAGCATCCAACAGCTTGGCCTTAATGTCCTTAGGCAAAGACTAGCGATGAAGCCAAAAATAACGCCGCATGACTGACCGAAAAGCCGCAGCCCTGGAAGAGGCATCATAGCTACACTTGACAGAGTGGTGAGCCACTTGAGAAGTAGAACCTAAATCAGATAAGGTTCAAGATTTGCCTTCAGAATCAGGGCGGTTAGAGAAATAAACTGACAAGCCTGAGCAGTCAAGGCCAGAGCATACCTGATCATGTGAGTCTGGTAGTTGCCCCAAAGGCCAAAGTAGAAGCAGTTTAAAGCTTCTTACCAGTCATCTCCATTTTCCCTACTATCCTTGCAGAAGGCAAAAATTTGGAAGAGGGCAAGAGCTTGGAAGGTTTGTCAGAAGAGGCTGATGCTACAGCAGGATCAGAACACTTAAATAAAAATTGAGGTGACCTTATAAATCCTATCAGGTTTCTTAGGAGCAGAAAGCTGAGAATCAGGAGACTTGGAAGCAGCAATGAAGGTGTCTTACAAGGCAGCCAACACAGGAGGAACTGCATATGATTTAGAAGTATCCACCTGAAGTAATTCATAATCTCTTCTGAATGTTAGACATTTGAGAAGAATCTCACTTGAATTATTTCATTATCCTAGCAATTGTGTCCCCAGAAGACAGTTCCTCAAAAGATGACTTGAGGCTAGACTCCTCATCAGAACCATAAGCCAAAGGGAAAAGCATCTGAGAAGAATAGGACAAGGCACCACATCAGAGTAATCTGGTTCCTAGGCTGTTTAGAATGGGTAGAGGTCGAAGGAAGAACAGGGACTGAAACCCCTTGAGGAGGTGTCAGAGCCATCCAGGCAGAAAACAAGCCCTAAATAAACTTTTGCCATTCCCTTTGAGGATCCTTTGGATGGACCAAAATATGCTTCTTTTGCCTTTTCTTGAAAGGGGTGGCTGCCCTAAAAATACTGGAAGTTCCAACCCTTGCCGAGAATCAATGAGAGTACTCTGAGCCTCCTCCCTGACTAACATCTGTGGAATTCCCCTAGGACCCTCCGAGTTAATCGGCCACAGTTATCCCTCAACATCCAGAGCAGATGCCTGCCAAGCCTCAGAGGACGGATCCATGGCGGCCTCAGATGGGGCAGAGGAATCCAATGTAGACACCAAATGGTCTACAGACCTGTTACCCATTTCTAGAGGGACATCCAGTGGAGGCTGGGCAGCTAAAGAATCTGGCTGAGATTTCTTGGCCTTCCTACCTAATTGGAGTATTTCAGAGTTAATGGAGTCTACTATGTTGCTTAAGGGGTGCTGAAAAGTTCTAAGCCCAACCAACTTTCTAAATTGAGTGTTATTTTGCCTCTGTAACTGAAGAGGGTTATTTCATCTTGTAAAGTGCCAATTTGCAGAATCATAACACTGTATTTTGACATTGTTTCATATCCTTGATTGAACCATGTCAATGAAAAGTGTGTAACTTCCAGCCGTCGTGAAGTTCCTATTCCTGCAGAAGAAAACTCCAAAGGAAATCCATGAATATATGATGCAAACATTGAGTGACAAGTGCCCTTCTTACTCATCTGTGAAGAAGTAGTGAACAAACTTTCAGTGTGGAGATTTTGAGACTGAAGATACAGCAAGATCTGGGAGGCTTCAAATGGTGTCAGCTCCTGAAATTGTTGACCATGTCCACAGCCCGATTTTGACAGATCGGCAAATATTAGCTAAAACAATTGCTGAGACACTACAGGTATCCAGGGAATATATTGGGTTTATAATACATGAGCAACTTGGGTATGCAGAAGCTGTCAGTCAACTGGGTGCCCAAATGTTTGAATGCCGATGAGAAAAGACATCATGTGGAAACTTCCAAGTTGATTTTGCGGTATTTTCATCAAGCTGGTGCCAGCTTTTTGGAATGACTAGTTGCTGTTGATGAAACATTGATGAAACATGGTTACACCACTATGATCCTGAGACAAAACCGTCCATGCAATGGCGGCACTCAGGTTCACCAAAACCAAAGACGTTCAAGACCCAAAAGTCAGCAGTAAAGGTCATAGCCACTGTTTTGGGATTATGAAGGTGGTGTAATGACTATTTTTCAAGGGGCCAAACAGTTAATGCAGAATACTGCTGTAACTTACTGTGCTGATTAAGAGACGGTGAAAGAAGAAAGGAGAGGGAAGCTGCGGAAAGGAGTTCTCTTTTTGCAAGACAATGCACCTGTTGACAAAGCTGGAAAAATGATGGATGTTTTGATGAAGTTGGTGTTTGTGTTAACCCGTGGTAGTGGTGCTGCAGTAGCATTGTCGCCTCACAGCAAGACGTTGTCGCGTTCGATTCTCAGCTAGAGCGTCTTCTGTGTGGAGGCATGCGTGAATGGGCATGCCATCGTTGAAGGTTGTGCATCAGGGCTGGTAACTCGGCACATAAAAATCCACTAACAAACATTAGCGGACCGGAGTTCCGCTGTGGCGATCTCTAACCGGGATAAGCCGAAAGACACAACAACGGTGTTTGGTGTGTGTAGACCATGCACTGTACTCACCAGATCTTGCTCCATCTGACTATTTCCTGTTTCCAGACCCTAAAAAGAGTTTAAAAGGGTAGCAATTTTTGAGTGATTCGAAGGTGATAGCAGCAGAGGAGCAATGTTTTAGTGACCAGACTTCAGACTTTCTTTTGGCAGGGTTACAGAAACTTCAGACACGATGTGCCAAGTGTGTTGAACTTCGGGCAGAATATGTTGAATAACTTGTAAGTTTCAAAGCCCATGTCATTCCCTTATTTGTCATCTTAGAACTTTTCGTTTTCAAGGTAAATGGCCAGGGAAGACGAATGGCTTCCGAGTGTCTTGGGCACAAACACATTACAGATACTACAAGAGGTATGTTCATGGGAAGCACCCAAACAAGAGACACTGTTTGTGATGATCCTTTTGGGGAATCTGCCTCCCTCACTGACATTTTCTCCTCATGGATGATATGAAGTCTGCAAATTAAATACAAGACCAAAGGGGGGGGGGGACTCCAGTGGGACACTTGTATGATGGCTAGATAGTCAGCATAGCAAAAACACATTCAGACCAACGAGCAGCAATGGCATTTGGACTAGCAACAAAGAAGTTCTGATTAACTGCATCCGTTTGTCACTTTTTATGCCCTATGCCTTATGTGGAAAGCATGTATGACATACAATGCATACAAGATCATAAGGCTTTGGTATACTAGCCGAATGTCGGGCTGCCCTGGATGGGAGATCCCTGTAGTAAAGAATAGTGCAACAGTGATATAGAAGGATGTATAATGTTACGTTTGTTATTAATTTTAGAATGGATCATGAATTGCCTGGAGGTATTAATGGGTAGATTAGGGTAAATTGAATTTGAACTTTGCTAAGACTTAGACACTGCACCATGACCTTGATTCATTTGAAAATGGGTTTGTGTACCTATGAATATTCCCATTCCCCAAACAGGTCTACATCACACACAAGGATTTTGCTGCACTTACTTACAGTTGCTTGACATTAGAATCACAGTTATTTGAGCTTGTCAACTTAATTGTTGCTGTGCTGTTGCTTACTTTGTGTCGGACTGATTTGTTTGTGTTTGAGTGTGTGTTTTCTCTCTCTCTCTCTCATTCTAATCTCTTGAGGAAAGAATAAGGCTGCTTTTTTCTGCCTTGCTGAGCACTTTTCTCTTGTGTGCATTAACTTTGTAGTGAAAATAATAAAGTAAGGGTGTTGTGGGTCATGGGGGTGCAGGAGCCCTTACACCTGAAAATTGTTTTTTGCATGAAATTGTGAGGTTTACAAACAAATTAATGTATGTCCTGCATGTATGCTCCGGCTGTGGGTTATGGGTTATCTTTATTGTGAATTTGTGAATTGGGGTCTATGATTTCAGGGAGTCATATTTTTTTTACAAGTTTATTTAAAAAAAAAAAAAAAGTCATTAATAAGCATTGGCCGTTTTATTTTTCACCCATTCTCCAGTTTTCCTCTTAATCTAGCTCTCCAGCATTAGTGGTCTCATGGCAGAAAGCTATTCCTGAACAGTAATCAACCCATTGTGCGACACTTATTCACTCTTGCACACACACACTGTCTGTCTTCTGCCTCCCTATATCTCTTTTGCACATACACGCACAGACTATGTAGTACAGAGGGATGAAGCCCTGACTGTGATCTGATGATCTGGGATTGCTTAGTTAGCCTTGTACTGGAAGGGCAGGCTGGGGAGGATGGGTCTAAGCTGCTGATGCTGGTTTACCAGTCCGTGGAGTGGGGTTGGGTGTGGGGCAGCCCTGCAGCCCCACCCATTACAGATCTGACACCTAACATAGGCTAGGTGTCCAGTAGTCAGTGTAACAGGCTGAGGACAAATATCTATCAGGCAGCAGTTATGCTGCAGTTGGAGGATAGATGTGTGCAAGTGTGCAGCTGTTAAAGGGCTCCTGTGTGATGTAGCTCAAGTATGGACATATGCAGAAGCATGCATATGCCACTGATTTTATCATTGCAGAAGTCCTGCTCGTTGAGGCTGCCGCAGGGGTTGCAGAAGTTAGGTTGTGGAGGAGCACACTGATCGCTGTATGGCTGACTGCTTCTGTTCCAGTTTACAGGATACAAGGGGAAGCTGATGACTAGCAATAGGAGGTAGATGTCGAAAATGCTTACACACACACACACACACACACACACACACACACACACACACACACACACACACACACACACACACACACACACACCACACAGTGAAAATCTCTGCTTGTTTGGAACTTTACTTATTTTTACGTATTCAGATTGCAGGTCCTCCTAACAGTGTTGTAGTTAGGCACACTAATGCATCTGTTATCACCAGGTGCAGTTAGAACTTTTAAGCTGGCCGAAGTGAAAAGCTTACTGCAACTGCCTTGTTTGTAAAATAGAAATTGCTTGTGACATTTCAAGAAGTATTATTTATTTATTGGAAATTATATTCTTGTAGACCTCCTTTAAGCATGTAAATTTAAAATGATGTTTCGCACTATGTCTTTTTTTCAAAAGCTCACTTTTCCCTGTTTATGAAGTATCTCCAGTCTGTTCTATAATCATTTTGTTTTGTCAGTAAAAGCAAGATGTAAGGATTATTTTCATACAATTTTGTTGTTTCACTGATGATTTTTCTGCGAGTATGATGCACCTCAGAAGTGTAATGAAGCACTAAGCACTTTAATTTGCCAGCTGTTAATGGTGAGCATCTGTAGTGTTGCATTGTGTGTTTGACACTGATTTGAACAGTTTCCCCAAATACTTATTTTATTAAGCTTTATTTAATTTCTGCCACTCTATTGTGAAACAGTAATAAGTTATATTTCTAAGAATGCAGAAACTATATTTTACTTTGCTCACATACTTGCTGTAACATGCACTTTCATATGGAGAGACAGAGAGACTTCACAGTGTTCATCTGTAGTTACTACTGCAGGAAACTATGTTTGTGAATTGTGATAGTTGTCTGAATGCATTTGAAAAAAACCTTATCTTGTTTCTCAGAAGTGGAACTAGTGGTTTTGGGTTCTTAAACTAAGATAACAATGGTTGTTATGTATTTCCATTAATTATGGCTTCTGCTTGTAGTCTTGTTATTGGGCTGAGTCGTCAGAAGTGACCTGCCAAATGCTGTTTTTGTACAAAATGTTTGTTTTTAACTTGTGGTTCAGGAGAACAAGTGCATCTTGAGCAGTGACACGTGCCATTTATTCACCTGTGTAAAAAAGAATGCACAAGCTCATTTTTGTGCCATTTGTAGTTTTTTTTAATTAATATCATACCAAACGTCTGACATGTTTTGGACCTGGTTTTGCTATAACTGGTATTATGAACTGAGGTACAGGGCAGTCCCAGGGTCAGGACTTCCTTTCCTATATCCCATTGACTCTCGTATTCTCCTGTGGATGAGAGCTAGGCATCCCCAGAGTGGGCAAGAGCCCTTCCAACCCCTTAATTTCCAGTCCATTATCAGTCCTTCATTCTCAAGTAGGTGAAAATCCAGCACTAAGGAGTGGTCTACCATAAATCCAATCCCTGCGGCTGCTTAAAGACTCTGTAGTTACTATTACTTTGTAATCTACAGTCTTTTCTATCACACGTGCCTGTCTAGTGAAGCAAACCCAAACCATCCTTACCCTTTACATGAGTGAGCAGGCATTTTCTCCCCACTCCTATCTCCTCTGTCCAGCCCTCAACACTTGAGTTGGTTTAGTCATAGTCAGGGCTTCATCCCTGTGTACATACCATGGATACCATTAAGTAAACTTTAAAAATAACTAGGAATACACCTTGATCAAAATGTGTTTCACTCATCACACAGAGGAAGCTAAAGTCCTTAATGATAAAAATTTACACACAAATACATAAAAAGCTATAGTAATAAAAATGCTTCTACCAAAACTAGACTATACATTTCCAGTTGTACCATTCAGTAGTAGTCCCCCAACTAAATTACTCTAAGAAGTTCAGTACAGACCGCTTTGCTTCATAAATCTCTGTGGTCAGCATGCCAACCACTGCCTACTGGACAAGTGCTAGTTTCTCATTGTTTACAGATTCAACTGTGTATCTTTTTACAGCCATACTATACAAGCTTACTGACAAAGATCTTTGCTCCCTTTTAGAAAGTAAACTCAAGGCAGTCAAAGCTCCCTAGTCACACCCAATTACAATAGACCTTGCAAGACCACCACAGTTTACTTTCAGAACAACAGAAAGCACCATCTCCAGGACAAACCGCCTCCCCTAAATATGTGTACACAGCCATTGCTTTCTGCATTCATTCAACAAATCACTACTTTGAGCATCTACAGTACTCCACTGAATGACCTTGCTTTCACTAGAACCCCACCTGAGCTGATCTTTTGTCGCCTTTTATTTCCCCTTTTATTTTGTAGTACTATTTTCCAATTCTAGATCTCCCAATTGATGTATTCCATTAACCTATGTTACTCAGCCCTTCATTGCTCTCTCTTCTCATAACATCTGCTACTCCACCTTAACACTGTCACCCATTTTCCTTTCTGTCTAGTTCATCTATCTCCCTATTCCTTTCATTTTATATTTTTTTCTGTATCGTCTTAACTTAGTACAAACTAAAACCGCCAGATTGGTTGCATTACGGTAGGATGCTCATACAAATAGTAAAATTCTAATTCTAAACAATGTGTAGGTAATGATGCTTGCTCACTGTGTAAATATTCTAACTTGTTTATGCTGTTTGCATACTGCTCAGAACTGTAGCATTTCACATCCTTGTATGTGTTGATGTTAGTACACGGATCAGTTTGACCAGCCTGCCTGCTTGGTTGACAGATGAGGTGAATCTATCCTATCTGTGTTTGCAGTGTTAGTTGTTTTAATTTTCACTGTATATATTTTGAGGTCTCCCATGCTGAGCCTAAAAGCATGGATCAGTAAAGTTTTAGAAAAAGTAAAAAAAAACAAACTCTGAACTGTTTCTTATCTCTGACATATCATTGCTTCAGGCGTATTTCTGAACAGTGGCCGACCACAGGTGAGCACCCAAAGTACATATCCTGATTAGGGAGGATATGCATAGCAGAGGAGCTTTAGGCCAGGGTACAGCTTAGTGGTGTTTGGATAGGAATGACCATAGTTTGCACTTATTCCTAATGCCCCCCCATGGCACCTTGTTACAGTAAAACCTGAGACACAACCATCTTCTAAGGATTATGCCTTCCACACTGGATTTCAGCATGGATTTGAATTCATGCTGAGTAGCGATAAGTTCAGCAACTTAAAAGTTTCTTTTTTTTTCTGAAAACTGAAGTGGTTATTCTAAATTGAACCATACAGTGGGAAATGCATATTAGACTAAAAAATGCAGGATAAAAGTACACAGAAGTTCACAGATGTGAAGTAAATTTGATTAACTTGTTTATAGCCAGAGAAAAATTAGAGCTAAAGGGGATGTAGTCAAAAAAGGTTATAAGCCAGAAGCTCTGTAAAGCTCATATCATGTAACTCAGTGTTGTGTACTTGTCTGACTCCTGAGCATAGCTCTCTGAATATGAAGTACAGCATGAGAAAGGGAGCACAAGCACAATTAAATGTCTGCACTCCTTACCACTTCCAGGACTTACAGACTGCCCAGAGTTACTCATTTGCTAACTCACAGTATCGCATTTAGATTCATGGTAACACTGGGGTGTGGAAGACAGAAATATTAAGCCTTCAGTATAATGTGCCTGAAAGAGATCACCATACCTGTGTACAGTTAGCTGAGCACAAGGTTCTTTGAGATGTAGTGAACTTGGTTGATTTTGTTTCAGGGAATTGAGAGGCACAGCCCTATGGGAAACTTCAGAAAGCAAGTAATGATCAGTGTTTTCAGCCGAATTACTTCTCTTTAGTTTTAAAGTATTTTCAATGAATTATGCTTAACGGGTGCTTTGGAAATGTGTATTTTTTTTTCAAACTTGTTTTACATCTGCACCATAACCCACCAGACAACTTAAATTTGCTAGGGCTGAAGTGAGACTGAGTAACTGAGCAGTTTGGCATCATGGTGGAATAGGAACTTGCCTTGAGTTGTTAAAAGTGCGAGGTGTAGCCAAGTGTTAAGGCAAACTGTGGCTGTTGCTAGTATATTTTCTTATGACAGATTGTTTGCTTTATTGTAATTATGTAATGGAGCTTGAGGTGGAAGGTATGGGGGGGGGGGGTTTACAAAAAACAATTACATTATTTGTGATGTTTGGTATTCCTATCTGCCTACCAGCCATTGGACTTCTCATTACCTGACCAGGCCATTCGTTCCTCTTTGGTAAGAGCTGATCATGAAAGGCCATCATGTAGGCAGCCATCAGGTTTTCCATTTTGATTTCTGCCATGTTGTTATAATGTTTTTACAGCCTTAATATTGTTTTTTTTATTTCTCATCTGTAGTAAACTACTACATTATCTGCTGTTACTTTATACTCACTTTTCCCAGGCTGAGCTTGAAAACAGTCCACCTGGATCAGTGTTTTAGCCCAGTCAATAAATGTTGAATAACTACACAAGTAAAATAAATTCTAACCCCTGGCATTTCCAAGCAGGTGACTGGTTTGGCCCACATTGCCAGCCTGTGAAACATGTGCTGTGTTGAACATGCCTATCTTCAGCTGCAGTATGAACTTTTGTGCACTCTCGCATCATAGCTTTTCTGATTGATGAAATTTGCCATTTGTGACATGTTGCCTTCCTCAGCTCAGGGTGGTTGAGCTGGTACTGGCCATTCACTCTTACTGTTCCCCATTGGCTCCTCTAACACTATATTTCTAGTCAGTCCCAGGTAGTCTGGATCTCAGCAATTTCTTCAGTTTTTTTGCAGGTTATAATGTTATTTCATCTCCAAAAAAGGCAGTGGTTGTGGACTCAGAAAGAACAATCGATAGTAACCCTTGCTACAGGTAATTTATCAGTATATTAGTGTACATTTTTTATGATGCAGGAATTAGACATAATGCAACACACACACAAGCCTAGTTCTACTTAAACCCTATCCTCCTAGTCACCACATGTTATATTGAGTATTTTTCCCTTGTTTTGTAATTTGTTGTTGCAGTAATCCTTGTTTAGAGCTGATGTGTCTGTGCTGTTGTTCACTGGCAGAATACGGTGTACCTCCATCTGATAGAAGAAGACCTCAAGTGAAACAAGGTGTTTTAAATGTTTTGCATGCTTGAATGACTTGCCTTGTGCAGGAAGCACAGATTAGGATCTTAAAAAAAGTATATGAACCTGTACCTGTCTCATGACATCACCAGGAAAAACGGTAAATGTATTTGGGATGTGGTTTCAAAACGTTTTTTGAAGCTTTTCATTGAAACAACGACTCAAATATGAGTAGACTATGGCAAAATGTATCATGGCACTTGATTCACCTGATGTCACGATGCAGTATCTAATTGGAGCAAAACAATTTATAAATATCATAGGTTTTCCCAGTAAACTCTATGAACACTAGACAGGTTAGTTTCTTTGTGGTCAAAAATAAATGGAGTACTTGTTGCAGTACCGAATGTTTCTTAAGTGAAATTAGTAAGCGTGTTAAAAACAAACACAAATTATTGGAACCTGAAAAAGAAAAGTTTATCAGCATTCACAGAGTAAACATTGCTTAGAACATTGAAGTGTCTTATGAATTAAACTGATTACAATTCCAGATGTATTAACGTAACATGCTCATGCATTTGCAAAAGAGACTCCACATATAGACTGCTGACCAATATCCTGAGTACGGTATACCTCTCAACCTAAAGAAATATGGGCGGTGCCATACATAATGGGGGGACAAAGGCACAAAAATAGGGACACGTTTTAAATATTACTGCTCCAAACTTGGAAAGTTAGTAGAATGCCAGGCTTTGCATTAGCATGAATTTTCTGAAGGGTATGAAGTCTGAAAGTCGAATGACTATAATTTTCTGACTTCAGTCCTTAGTGATTTGCCAGAAAACAAAAAAATTATGAGGAACACACCAAAAATATGAGGCAAAAATCTAGATACTCTGTGAAAATCCAGAGGTATGGAATACAGCACTCACATTTGTTAAAGCTTACCCATAAGACATGCTGGGAATTGTTGCATCACGTATGCAAGGTACATACTGTTTGTTCATTTTGGTGGCATGTAGATGGTATTCTTTTCTAGATAGGTACATTTTAGTATCAAAATATACAAAGATGCAAAAAACAAGAGTACATTAATGATTAATATCCTTAATGGGTACTGTGCAAAAGGTGTATAAGGAGTAATGTTTAAAAAGAATGCAAACAAATATCAGTATCTTACTCCTGGCAGTTATATGGCAGTTTTGAGCAAATGAAAGAAGCACTAAAAGGAATTACGTAATAGAAACTTGCTGAATTAGACAGCAGATGTATTTTAACTAAGTGTTTTTGCAGGGAGCTATGCCCCGCATTGCTATACTTTGTTAAATGCAGTAACGTCAAAGTTGCAGTAGCATGGAGTAAAAGGAAAACTTGATTTTGCTGGAAAATCAAGTGATCTGATGAGTGGATGTAGCCTTGGTAACTTGTAGGACTAGGGCTCTAAACTTTAACATGGCTTAGCAAGTTAAACTTTCCCAGGCACTGTTCTACTCCTCCAAATCTTGTTGGCATGGAAAAAAATTCAGGTGATTATCAGATGTAGCCCATGCTGCTATTTCAAAAAAAAAACATACAAAAGGGTAGTGAGTGACTTTTCTGGTCCTTTAATAATTTATATAGATATGGTATGCTGTCTTTTAGTGTTTTTTGTTGATTACTTTTAACTGTTTTCAGAAATGTTGCGCTTGCTGCCTAGCGCTGCTTTACCCATCATATTTGCAGCCGTACCAGTTGCTTTGCTCTGTTTTGTTTCCATTTGACAGTTACTTAGCAGTAATAACATACCACTATCTCTTGGTACTAGACAGCTTGTCTTCTATATATTCATTTCTGACTTAGTTGATCCTCCTGCGTACTGTTAACACATCCAGCAAAAGAGAAACTAAGGTATACTGCATCACACTGATGGTTTTAAATAGTATTATTAAAGGGAAAATCTATGAATGTGAGAAGATTTAAATTTCTAGACATGATGTGCGCATTGCACAGGGCTAGTACTCCAGGAAATTCACAGAAGAAAATTAACTGCAGTTTGTAGGAGAGAGCATCATGAGTTTGATGTGACCTGTCTTACAGTGTAAAACACTGTCTCTCTGGTTCTCCAACCATATGCATCTAAACAGTATTGCCTGAGCATTTTGAAATACACGTGGTAATATAGAATTTAATATGAAAAAAATTAGGTTTTTATTTGTTTAGTGGGTAAGTGTATGCCATCTGAGGTTGGTTTACTGAACAGACTGATTGTTGCAATAATCTTGGGATTATTGTTTTGTAAGGCCTTGTCTTTCAGTTTTTGTGTGTAGTGCAGATATAAAAAAAGCTGTCAAGTGTAGTTTAATCCTAAGAACAGTTTTCTCTAGGCCTGAGTGGACCTACTGCCTTTGTTTGCTGCATTGATAGACTCATTTATTGAATACATCTCAAGGTTGTGCATGTATGTGTACTTGTCGTACTTGAGGAAATTGGAGCAAATTTGGTGAACTTTGAATTGAAAGATTCTGTTTTGCAGTACACCTTGCAAAAGTTGGTATGAGGTACTGGATTTATGCTGTATTTTGCAAACTTAAAAAGGTAAGCTTATTAAAGAATTTAAGTGTCTATATTGTTACCTTGGATGATGAGTCTGACTTAAATATGGCACTTAAGAATCATGATATTAATACTTGTAACTTTTGTTATTAGTAGGGTGAAGTTCCTAAACATGAAGAAAATATTTGTCTTCTTGATGGGTGAGGCAGTCCTTCTGCTGTCATCTCCTCGTGGAAGTGAGGAGCAGAGCAGTGTTCCTTTCCAGTGCATACTGCACCCATGGATAATTGTTGTGCAGGTGCAAAGCGGGTGAGGACTAAATAAAATCTCACACCAACCCTAATAGCCGCCTCCATGAAGCCCCCCCATGGGTGATCCTCAGACAGTAATGGGGGAATGAATGGGCTGATCAACTGAGTGGGGAGTGATCAGCAGGCAGCAGGAGCAAAGAAAAGCAGAAATAGCATTCACATCTCCTGGATCAAATCATCAGCATAATTACATGAAGTTGTGTAACTGTGCCCACTACTGTAGTGGATGTGTGGGAGGGATAAAGAATGTTAAAATATTTTCCATCATTGTTTTTGCCAACTGCACAATTATCTGAATGCACTATTTATCGAATGTGTTAGAGAATTGTGGGTTTGGTATGCTGTGTTTGGCTTGTGTCAGGTAGATGACTATCTTTGGAGAGAAAACAGTTCCTGTAAATTTAGTGTAGGTAGTTTTTCAGAAATTATTGTTGCAATTTTCTAATGTGTGATTTCTGTTTTTCTGTTTTATGGGGATCTCTGCCTTGCTCAAGTTGCTGCAACTGTGGAGTTGGTATATTTTATTTTGGGGGATGTGATAACTTGCTCCTCACGCAGGAGCTGCAGGAGGACCTTGACCCATTGTAGAGAATCCTTAATTGGATTTTTTCTTTTATTCTTTATGTGGTTTGGGTCTGCTGCTTTTGAAGTTTTCTGACAGTGATGCTTTTTTTTGGAGTAGGTAAGGTTCAATGTTTTTGTATTTTGAACTTTGCTTATATGATAGTAATATACATTTTTATTCTTGCAATAAATACATAGCATGAAATATGGAACAAGTATCAAGATATAACTACTACAAAACTTCTGTATAAATAGGTACATGTTTCAACACCTGATGTTATTTTCCAAAAATGTAAAGTAAATACAGACATTTCTGTATTGGATAATCAACGTAGAGTAACTTATCAGTAGAAAAAGTACTACTCTGCCTTGTTTGTCAGGTAATCCTGGTAATTCCATCTTCCCCACAGCACTTGCCTCCCGTTTTCCTACTGCCCCTAACTTAACATTTGTCTAGCTCACGGGTTCCCAAACTGTGCGCCGCGGCACCCTGGGGAGCTGCGGCTTCCTTACAGGGGAGCCGCAAAGCTTAGCAGCTGATTGCAGGTAAGTGAATGCCTGTATGAGTGTGTGTGTGTGTCTGTCTGTGTGTGTGAGTGAATACGTGCATGAAAGCAAAAGAGTCTGTGTGTGAGAGAGAGATCGGGAGAGTGAGAGCGATGTGTGAGTGAATGCAGGAATGAATGAAGGTGTGTGTGTGTGTGTGTGTGTGTGTGTGTGTGTGTGTGTGTGTGTGTGTGTGTGTGTGTGTGTGAGATCGGGACAGTGAGAGCAATGTGTGAGTGAATGCAGGTATGAATGAGGAAGTGGCTGTGTATGTGTGAGATCGGGAGAGTGAGAGCAAAGTGTGAGTGAATGCAGGTATGCATGAGGAAGTGACTGTGTGTGTGGGAGTGTGGGGTGTGTGAGTGTGTGTGTGTGTGTGTGTGTGTGTGTGTGGGGGCAAGAGTAAGAGTGATGTGCGAGTGAATGCAGGTATGAATGAGGAAGTGACTGTGTGTGTGTTTGATCGGGAGAGAGAGTGAGTGCGATGTATGAGTGACTGCAGGTATGAATGAGAAAGTGTGTGTGTGTGTGTGTGTGTGTGTGTGTGTGTGTGTGTGTGTGTGTGTTTGAATGTCCAGATTTTTGCCTAATATTTTTGGTGTTCCTCCTAAAATCTGTACTTTTCTGGCAAATAGTTGAGGATTGAAGTAATTAAATAATGACAAACATTTGAGTTTAAGACTCCACATCCTTCAGAGAATTCATGCTAATGCAAAACCTGTTCTATTAACTTTCTAAGTTTGTAAGAGCAATATTTAAAATCTGTCCCAGTTTGTCCCCCCATCATTTTAGGATTTTTCCAGATTTTTTGCTTAGATTGATTCCTCTGAAGGATGTGTAGTCTTAAACTTAAATGTTTGTCATTACTTAATGACTTCAATCCTCAACTATTTGCCAGAAAAGTACAGATTTTAGGAGGAACACACCAAAAATATGAGGCAAAAATCTGGACATTCTGCGAAAATCTGTACAGTTGAGAGGTGTGAATCACATATACACACAGACAGTCACTTCCTCATTCATACCTGCATTCATTCACACACGTGCACACACACACACACACACAGCCAGCCACTTCCTCATTCATACCTGCATTCACTCACACATCCGTCTCACTCTTCTGATCTCACACATACAGACAGTCACTTCCTCATTCATACCTGCATTCATTCACACATTGATCTCAGTCTCTCGATCTCACACATATACATACACACACACAGCCACTTCCTCATTCATACCTGCATTCATTCACACACGCACACACACAGCAATTTCCTCATTCATACCTGCATTCACTCACACATTGCTCTCACTCTCCAGGTCTCACACACACACACACACACACACACACACACACACACACACACACACACACACACGCACACACACTGCCACTTCTTCATTCATTCCTGCATTAACTCGCACATCGCTCTCACTCTCCCGATCATACACATACACACACAAAGCCACTTCTTCATTCATTCCTGCATTCACTCACACTTGCCGCGAACTAATAAGCATAACTGCAAAATAAACCCTGAACTGTTCACGGTTTATTTTGCAGCTATGCTTTTTAGTTGGCGGCACCCCTGTGTGTAAGCCGTGGCTCTCCAGCGCACACTTTGTGAACCCCTGAAATATGCACTTTATGTGCGCCACGGGGGGAGGCGTGGGAAAACCTGGATTCACCAAGGGAGCAGAGAATCAAAAAAGTTTGGGAACCACTGGTCTGACTATTAAGCAATGCTTACTGCATTAATGAACAGTCTCTTCCAACCACTCTCTCAGTAAGGAGTAACTTTGATTACTGACTTGAATCTTTGCTCCTTTAGTTTCAGCTGCACTCTGCTGCTTTCTCTCTTTTCCTCTATTCTACTTACTCCTTTAGTTACGTTATTGTGTGATATACCTGATATGCCTGTGTCTTTATTGTTTCTTCTGGCGTACAGTTTACTGTGTCTTAAGCATTTGGATTCTGCAGAATTAAGGCTGAAATATATGGAAGTAAAACCTACTGGCTTGGAGGACAAGGCCAGGAGGAAAAATATAAAATTAAGTGTTGTACCATAGTATGAAGAAAGTGATTGTGTGGCAGCAGTGAAAGATCTTTTTAAAAAATGGACAGAAATAGTGGCATCAGACCTGCACATTACTTTGACACCCAGGGCAGGTAAAGCTTAAGAATCTGCTGCAATAGTTGGGCATTTTCTTTCATATAAAACAAAAGATAAAGCATTGCAGAAGAGGTATGGAAGCCAGGAGAAAGTTTAAAACTGCAGAAAGGAATGTCTTCATGGATTAAGGCTATTCATACATCGCAAGAACCAAGAGGAGTGCATTTATTCCCATTATGAAAGAATGCAGGAAAAGGGGTATAAAATGGAAATTGCTCTACTCTGTACAAATGAGAATTTACATGCAAGGTAATTTTAGGACTTCATCAATTCCAAGCAAAGTAAGGGATTATCTAAGAAAAACAGCAAACCAGTGACAAGTAACAATTGGAGATACTGAGCAACAGAAAGTGAGTTGTCTGGAGGAAGGAGAATGAAATCCAAGAAGAGAGAAATATATTGGCTTCTTCCCACTGTTCAAAAATCATCAAAGGCTTCAAGAAAGATTGGTGGTGATAAAGGAGGTATAGAAGGGTGTAACGTCAGAATGGTGCATGTACAAAACTGGTTGGAGAGGAGAAAGTTTGGTATAACTGTTTTGTATTACACCTTGGGTGGAATCAGGAGCTACACTGCAACTAAATGAACATTTATGGGCATAAACATTTTTGCATATTTGCAGCGGACATTAAGAGGGACAAAAGACATGTTATATGGACATTACATGGCAATACGCTAACTTCAGTCTTAAAAGACTTTAAGCAAACATGAGTCCACTGATGGCATACTTCATTAAGCTGATATTTATTTATTTTGGCACTTGCGTATTATTGCAACCAGATTTCTGAAGTGTCCAAAGTACCTTAATGCGTTACATTTCCACATTAGTACGTATCGTAAACTGAAGGGGGTCCTTAAAGAAGTACATAGTAGTCTGTCACATAGGGTAGGAGGAAGGAAGAGGAGTAACTGTGATATTTTGTACTCCATGGGTGTCGCACTTCATTTCTTGTATGAACTGCACGGTGGCACACCACTGTACACATCCTGCATTCCTGATTACACTGTTAGCAAAGGGACAGATACTCAGGAATATACACTCTGACTTTTCATGGACAGTAAGCATCCAAAGCAAATGTGGCTATAAGGAATAGTAAGGGACGGGGCACTGATTCCTCAGTGAGTGGTGCCTTTGTCCCCGGCAGGAGTCATGTGCAAGGGGTGTTGCACCTTATCCCGCTTCAGACACAGTTGTGTACATCTCACCTTGCTGACTACCAACAGGCAGTTACAGTACTAAGAAGATGTCCTGTACATGCTGACTGACTCAGTCAAATATGTACGAAATTTAACAATCGCAGATTATGGCATGGTCATGTAAAGGGCTTTGAAATGGGAGACTTGCCTTGTTGGGGAACATGCTTGTAACATATTAAGGAAGAGTGAAAAGCATCAAGTCATGCGTATAGGTTGGGAAAGGACATTTCCATGGACGATGAATGTTACCAATATTCCTCTTCCTATGTGAGAAACAGTCTGACATAGTACTCAACAGTCGACACATCCTTTCTTAGGTTAAGAGAGATCATTTTGAAAAAGTTGACAAAGTACATCACTTCGGAAATCTGTTTGCAATAATACGCAAGTACCTTTATTTTTATTTATTTAACATTTGTTAACTGGGAACGTCCAACTTGGAACTAAGCCGATTTTCAGTGGAGACCCGGGGAGAAATGCTCCAGACTCGTGTCTTTGAATGTGGGAGGAAATCCACACGAACACAGGGAGGACATGCAGACTCCACACAGAAGGCACACCAGCCGAGAATCGAACAGGAGAACCTCTTGCTGCGAGGCAACAATGCTACTGCTGCACCACTGCACCATCCAGATATGAACAGCAGTAAGTTATAATAAAATATTGTTGTTAAAGTGGATATTTTGAGTCATACTATGGAATTTATTTATGAAGTATAAAACACCAATGTTAAGTTGTCAATCTCGCCTTCATTCTTGCTGGATGGGTTCGGAGCCGAACCTCGGCTCCAACTCTGCCTAATACTAAAGCTCGAGAGCTATTTTTACTGGCTCGAGGCTGTACTATGTCCCATAATGCTAGGCGTGATATACCCAGATCTCGTTTGCCGCTTCAGCTACGAGGTTGCGTTTTTCTCCGGCTCCAGGTCGTATTTCAGATTTCTTATATTTATTCTTAGTTTTTGGTAGATTTTTTGTCACCGATAACCTTTTAGTAGTGTAGTAGTCTCCCAATTAATCTCCCTACCCTGTCTTAGTAGTTTTTCCCTGCCTTTCTCCACTCTTTGGTGGATAGCCCCCCCCCCTCGCCATAGTAGTTAGTTCACGTACCCTTTAGAGTGTGTGTGTGTGTGTGTGTGTGTGTGTGTGTGTGTGTGTGTGTGTGGGTTTTGGTTTTATTTACTGTAGTACAGTTAATTATATTTTTTAGTGGTCTTTTCAAGTGTTGTTTGTGTGTCTGCTGTGTCTGTATACTTGTTTAGACTGTTTTGTCCTGTTTCTGTGGTATCATGTCTAAGGATACCAAAATATCGGGATTGAAGAAATGTGACTCGTGCTGTCAGAAGATGTCTCTGACAGACTGTCACTTCTTGTTTGTATTGTTTGGGCCCTCTGCACCTGCAGGACTCTTGTTCCATGTGTTATACTTTTAGCCCAAGATTCCTGCAGGAACGCAGAAATAAGCTCATCCTCAGGGGCTTATTAAAGCCTGAAGGTTCTCCGACCAAGCCTCTGTCAGGAAAACCTTCTAAGCCTGCCAAATCGTCGGCTCCATGTCCGGAACCGGCGCTGAGCGGACCTCTTTCGGCCTCGTCTGTTCAGGCTGGAACCGATGCATCAAGGCCTCGGTCGGCTCCGACTTTGGTGTCGGAGCCATCTCCAAGCAGAAAGCGTTCTCGATCTCCCTCTTTGGAATCGGTCAGGTCGTCTCCGAAGTCTCCTTTACTTTCAGAGTGGAGCCATAGGTCTCACTCCTCTAGATCTTCCAAGCTATCGGACCATGACCTCGAGAGGGTAGTCAGTAGGCTTTTGAAGTCGCAGGCGCTAACCCAGTTATTGCATAGCCAAGTTGGAATGTCCGACTTGGAACTAAGCCGATTTTCAGTGGAGACCCGGGGAGAAATGCTCCAGATTCATGACTTTGAATGTGGGAGGAAACCAGAGCACCCGGAGGAAACCCACACGAACACAGGGAGGACATGCAGACTCCATACAGAAGGCACACCAGCCGAGAATCGAACAGGAGAACCTCTTGCTGTGAGGCGACAACACTACTGCTGCACCACTGCGCCATCCAGATATGAACAGCAGTAAATTATAATAAAATATTGTTAAAGTGGATATTTTGAGTCATACTATGGAATTTATTTATGAAGTATAAAACACCATTATACAAGATACAGAAGCTGATGCATAAGAAGTAAGAGGGAACAGGTTGATTAGATGCCAGAGAAAGCTAGCAAGTATACAGAATAGGCCCAAACAGCCTCATCTAAAGTGAGGGAGACCCTGTAATGAATGCATGCTAGAGTATAGGGATGGTGATAAAATAATTTGAAAGAGAGTTGGCGCTTTCTGATTGGCCAAAATCAAAAGGGGAAGAGTAATGAAATTATGTGGATGAAGTAAAAGGAAACTTCATTATTAAAAGAATGCATTTTCGGGGTGGTACACTGAATGACCCAAAATAAAATGGTTAAGGGGTACGTAGAGGTTTGGTAGAAAGAAATACAGCGGCCATTAATATTAAGAAGCAAGATTCATAACAGTGGACAGGTGGAGAGATGGGCAGTATTAAATTTAATGCATACAGTGACAGTAATTAAGAGAGAGTTATAAAAATGAAACGGAGAGTAGATAATTGGGTATGTAAAAGTGTAGGTAGGAGTAATATCAGTTAAGTAAAAAGTTAGAAGTGGATTAATCAGATGGGGAAAATTATACTTCGAGATAATCAGTAAGGGAAAAGGAAAGAAATGAGTGAAGAAATGGAGGCTTTAATTTTGGAAAACAAAAATAGAATGTCAAGGAAAGCTAGGTATAGTATAGAAAGAGTTAACGACTGGGCAATTGTGTGAAGGTCAAAGGTTACAAAGAGATAGCATTGTCTCTGTGAAAGGCACTTTGTTAAAATTAGAAGCTTAAGGGGAAATCTTGTTTGATGTAGGAGGGTATATGAATATGTAGGACATTTGCATGCCTGACATGAGGGATAATGAATGCAGCATTTAGCTGTCCGAGTTAGGTAGGTGTATTGTTTAGTTAAACAAGTAAAATGATTTGGAAAAACTGATTCCAACCATTAGCCATAATTGAGATATTAAAAGCAAAATGTACTATTGAAACTATGTGCTAGCTGTTACTTCTGCATCATATAACACCTACAGATAACAGCGAAGTGTAATAAAATGGTGGGGAGAAGGACGTAAACAGTAATGTTTATGAGGATTAATATAAGATTAAGAACAGCTAATCTAACGGATAGGGACCAAGAAGGAATGGAATGAAAGGATGGGATGTATGAATTAAAGGGAGAAGAAATAAGGAAAGGAAGACATAGGGTAAGAGCCTATGGCAGTGAGGCAGAATGAAAGAAGGTGGAGGAATGAGAGAGAGTCCCTACTGCTAGGCAAAAGCACCATCATAATTATGACAAGAGAACTGGGTGGTGGACAAAATGGCGCCAGTCAGAGAAAAAGAGGACTCCGATAGCAGAAGCAGAGTGTATACACGTGTATATAGTTTATATACGGGGGGGGTATGAACATAAGGGCATGATGGTAATAAGGCTGACAGATTAAGAAGGCTAGAAAGTGAGGAAGGGGAAGAGAGGAACAAAGAAGTAACGAGAGGATTAAAAGAGTAGACAATAGTCTGTAGAGGAGAGGTTTGTCAGAAATATTGAAAAGTGAAATGTGGGAATATCACCTGGAATGTAAATGGATTAACAGGGAAAATGAAGTGTTGGGTACATAAGGAGGAAGAGGACCTAGATTATTGCTTTGCAAGAGACTCTTCTGTAGAAGGAGGATCAAAAATAAGTAAAGGGGGGGGGTATAGCATGGTAGCAAATGCAACTTTGGAGAGTGCAAATAAAGGGGTGCGGCAATTGTGAGAGAAACTGGGGCCACTGGTAGTAGAGGATAAGTTGGAGGACAGATAGGGGAGGCACGCTGGAGTAAAAGGATCTTTTAATGGAATCAAATGATAGTCACGGTGTATGCTTCTCCAGGTTTAAAACCACAATCATTGGGGGACATCTTAGCAGAAATGGTTAAATTTAAGGAGAGGGTAAAGGTCTGTGTAAGGGATTGGAATATATATATTTTGGAGTATAGTGATGGGGATGGATGAGATAGATGAGGGTCCCAAAAGTAGAAGAGTGTCAAAGGATGGGAGACTCTAAAAAATAATATATGGAAGCAGTGGAGATGATTGATAGCTGGAGAGAATTGAATAGGAGGGATATGCTTTTTATTCTCAAAGGTATCAGAGATGGGCAGGCATTAAGTGTTGCGTAACAAAAGAATACAAGGGGATGCTGAAAAGCCAAACAGTGGAGCTATTAACATTGTCATAACATGCTTTAATAGAAATACGACTGAATATAGAGGGAGAAGGACATCTTGAAAGGCATTTGCAGGTTCCCTGTATATTTGTTGGAAAGGGAAGAGAATAAGAAGTGGTTGAGAGGTGCATTAGATGAGGAGATGACCAGGAAGAATGGAGGAGGAGAGGGGTGGATGACTTAAAAGAATGCATTAAATAAAGGATACAGGACAAGGTGAAAGCATTGAAGTTTATGAGGAGAAAAAGTTAAAAAAAAAATACTGTATGAGTTAGCAACTCTTCAAAAGAAAAAGGGCCAGGAACAAATAAATGGAGAAAGCAAAATCAGGAGAATGTTACAAAGCATAAAACACAAAATATGGGCTAAAAAGGCTGTGGACATCTTTATTTTGTGGAAAGTTCAAAGGCAACAAAAATATTAGTAGTAATGCTAAGACAGCAGGAGGACAAGAGGGATATGCCATGGCGATCAGGGTAAAAGAGGGCCAGGAAGTTAAGGTTTTATATATTGAGGCGAAGAACATAGATGGGAGACAAAGAAAGGGAGTGGCTCAGTATAGAGAAGTCGAGATTAGTAGAGTATATGAGCAGGAGATGCTATCTGCTCCAGTACAGAAGGGATCAAGTTAGTTATGTGGGACAAGATGGCAAGAGGAAGTCTCCAGGGAGTGATGGTATGCTGATTGAGATGTGGGATTTGAAGAAACAACAAGTAATAGATGAATGGACTAGGCTTTTTAATGAAATCATGGAAGGGGGCAGTACTGCCTAGATCAAGAACAGAGTTAGTTATTGTATTAATATATACAGAGGGTAAGATCAGTTGATGCTGGCATCGTATAGACCTATTTCAATCCTTCAGCATGACTGTTAAGTGCCTTTATGTGGATACAAGCTAACAGATTAGGAAAGCTACCACAAAAATTTATTGATAAAGACAAAGCAGGATTTGTAGGGGGCTGGAGAACCACTGATAATTTAATAAAGGGAAATGTCATGATTGAGGATGCATAGGAAAGAGAGTTAGCATTAATATAATTTGACACAGAGGCAGGGTTTTGATAGTTAGGTGGAGTTTTGTTTTGATGTAGCTTGGAGATGGGGGCTGCCAGAGAGATGGTTAGAGCTGGTAAAAAAGCTGCATGAAGATGCAGCAGCTCAAGTGAAAATTAACAGCTAGTTCATCAAGAACAATAATAAAGGTTGGAAGAGAATGGAGGCATGAAACAGCTCACTGAAATCTAGGTGTAAACTTTATCTGATAACTGTTCAGCACGTCTCCTACTTGTAGAGAAAGGATTGAATTTTTTTAAGTGTAGTACATCCTGATTTTCATGTTTCAGATTAACGTAGTAAAAAAGTAAACTTTTCTAATCCTCCATTTTTTTCATTATATTCTTCAGTGGTGAATTTATTACACGCATATAGTTTCTAGGAATGGTATCACCGATGCACACTTCCAAAAATGAGTTAAATCATTTTGATTACCAGTACATTATTTAATATTTCAGTTCTTTTGGCTGAGTTTGCAGTGTCCTGATCAGTTCATATGGGTTGCACTATAATCATAATTATTTGTAGCTTAACCTGTTCACATCGAAGTGGGCTAAAATATTTTTTTGGTGAGGTAGCTCAAATGGTTGCTCTAACCCTCCCTGTTACCAGTAGTGTGGAAGTGTCCAGTTTGCACTGTCAGTTGGATCTACTTTTTTTTATCAAGCTGTAGTCATAGGTTCATAGGTAGGTACTAGGCTATTGACCCAAGAACCTATATAAGCCTAGCCAAAAAGATACCCTGGCTTTCGCTACCCAAAAAAATTATTTTCCTGTGCCCCTGTTGAGCAGAGCCACAGAAGTGATCCTTGGGGTGAATTTCCTATTTCCCATCCAATCATCAAGATTTTTTTAATGAGGAGCTTTGTTTGATATAAATAGGTAGTTTGTTCCAGAGTAGAGTATGGGAAATGTCTGGGACAAGAATCTATCCCTCCAGCATGTTCTGTTTATTGTGGTGACAAGGTTTAGGTCCCTAGAGTGTGTAGCTCGGAGGGATTGGGATTTCTTAAGTGGAGCATGTCCAACAGCTCTGGGTTTGACATAGCTTTGTATGTTAGGCAGAAATCACCTCTGAGTAGGCAATATGTGACGGAGTAAAGATGGAGTATTTTGAGACGGTCTGTGTAGGGCATCTGTTTGAGGCCGGTAATCCTCTTTGTGAGGTATTTCTGCAGCCTTTCCAGTTGTAAATGTCTTGTGAGGTACATACCAAAAGGGGCTTTGTACTCTAATGGGTCTAATGAGTGACGAGTAGAGGGGAACAATGACCTCTTTTTTCCTGGATGAGAAACCTTTTGTGATAAGGTGTGCCACGTAGAAGGATTTCCTGACTGCTGTGGCAAAGTGATTATCAAAGGAGAGACTGCAGTCCACCTGAGTCCCAAGGTCTCTTATCACACTTTCGGTGTTAAGTAGACTACTGCCTATGTGGTGGTAGTTCATGGGTACAGAGTTTTTACCAAAAGGGATGACTATGCACTTTTTGGCATTGAGCTTGAGGCCATGGCTTTGACACCAAGCAGCTGTCTCAGTGAGGCCCTGTAGTAGGATGCCCACATAGTTAGGAGTTTCGATTATGGCTTCTAGTTTGCAGTCATCTGCGAACTTCATTAACCAAAGACCTTCTGTGTTAGCCTGTACTTCAGAGAAGTAGATACCAAACAGGAGAGGACCCAGGACTGAACCCTGTGGTACTCCACTTGTCACTGGTCTGAAGTCGTATTTGGAGTCTGCTACTTTCATTCCGTCAGTGAGCCAGTTGGTAACCCATCTTTTGACATAGGGATTTATACCCAGTTTAGTGAGAATGTCTATAATTCCAGAGTGGAGGATGGTGTCGAAAGCCTTGGCGAGATCTAGATAGTCTGTATGAACCACCTTACCCTCATCTACGGCTTTGTTGACTGCTTCAAAGAAGTCGATCAGGTTTAGGAGACATGATTTGCCTTTTACAAATCTGAACAATGTGGGGTTCAGAGTTTGGAGATTACCAGTGTCTTTGTTTATAAGTTCCATGATGATACATTCCATGGCCTTGCAGACCAGGCTCATCAGGCTAATGGGGAGGTAGTTCCTGGGGTCCGTGGTGGATCCCCCATTGTGGAGTGGGATAACCATCGCTGTATGCCATTCACTGGGCAGAAAGCCTGAGGTGAGGCTATGATTGAACATGGTACTTAGGTGAGGAGCCAGTTCATTCTGTAGTTTATGTAGAACACAGCCTGGGATGTTGTCCGGTCCCATGAATGCTGTGTTCTTGGCTTTGGAGAGTGTGTTTTTTACCTGTGCATCTGTGACTCCAGGAACTTTGCATTCATCTGGTATAGAGATGGGCCCTTTAGGGGGTGAGAGGGGGTTAAAGTTAGCACTGAGCCTAGCTGCCAGGATGTTGGCAATATCAGTTGGTTCTGTATATTTAGTGCCATTATGCTGTAACTCAGAGCAGATCTGAGTGTTGCCATTGAGATTCTTGATATAGCTACAGAATGGTTTGTGGTTGTCTTTAGAAACAGTGGTGATTTTGTTTTCGCAACTAGCTTTGGAGGATTTTATGAGGGATCTCAGATTCTTACTGAGGCTGACCAGGGAGTTCCTCCAATCATGGGATTTTACTCTTTTTTTGCAGCAGTTTCTTTCTTCTCTTGTAGAGTTTGTTTATGGCAGAAGACCACCAGATTGGCTTCCTTTATTTTGGAGGATAGCATCTTGGTTCTGTTAGGGATAGCATGATCCATGTGCTCGTTTAAGTGCTTATAAAGTGCATTTGTGTAGGATTCAGCTGTCGTACCTCTATTGTCCGTCTGCATGGGTGGTGTGATGCTTGCCACTTCTATCTTAAGAACTGTGAAGTTGGCTTTGGAGAAAGTTTTTACGGTGATTTCCGTAATGGGGGTGGGGGCGGGATGTGGATGTGTAGGGTGATTAGGTTGTGGTCTGATCTGACCAACAAGGAATTTGACCTCTGGTGTGGAACATCGGTTGCCCATGTTGGTAATGACCAGGTCTAGGATATTGCTGCCCCTGGTGGGGGTGTGGATAAGTTGATCCAAGGCATTGGAATTTATGAATTCCTGAAAACGTTGAGCAAAAGAGTTGGTACATGAGTAGTTTTCCCAGTTAATGGTGGGGTAGTTGAAATCACCCATTATTAGGGTGTTCGGTTGTACCCTAATATTTTCCAGTGTATCAAGAAATGAGGAGTGAGAATCCTGGGGTATGGTGGGGTGATCTGTAGCAAGCTACAATTTAGATTGTCGTCTTGCCCAGAGTTGGTTGCACTTGGATAATCTCGGATGCATTATGCTGAGCAACTAGCCTGGAGGTGTGGATATCCTTAATGAATATGGACATGCCTCCACCTTTAGTGTTTCGGTCCAGGGTAGGTGGTATGAATTATAGCCTAGTAATGCAGGGGTGCTCTCTGGAGCCTTGAACCAGGCCTCTGTCACTGCACAGATGTCTATGTTCTCCATTTTAAGGAATGCCTCGAGTGAATGCATTTTGAGGTTTAGACTTCTAGCATTGAGTAGTATTACCCTCAGATTTTGCTTGCTTGTACCATCTATGGTGGTGAATTTGTCATTTGAACCTTGCCTAAAAATGGCACTGTTAGAGGCAGTTGTAATGCTTTCCCTAATTATCAGCATTAGCAGCAGCACCCTTTTTCCATTTTCTACATGGGGTTGGGGTATCGTGTTAACTGTCGCCATCTCTCGATTCAATGCCACACTCCTGCCTTCTTCAACACTCATGCCTGACTGTCACAGATCTTTGTTCACAAAATCCATCCACCTCTTTGCTGAAAGTCCTTGTTTCCTCTTACCTTCTTCCTCTATTTCCCAAATCTTCTTCACCAGATTGTCTTCTGCTTTCCTGCACGTGTCTGAACTACCGTAATCTGTTCTCTGATCTTTTTTGCAATTAGAGCTACTTTGACTTGTGCTCTTATGTTATCATTTCTTCGTCTGTCCCACAGTGTGCATCATACCACCCTTCTCAGGCACTTAGCATCACCTCTAGCTTCATCTGCTCTGCCTTTATTGGCCAGGTTTCTGTGCCATACAGTAGTAGTACTGGTCACACCACTGTCCTGTACACCTTACTTTTCAGCTTTTTTGGCATTTTTCTGTCATAGACTACACCTGAGACTCTATGCCATTTGGCTGCAGCCCCTCTGATTCTAGCTTTGACCTCTTCGTTCAGACTTCCTTTCTCCTCAGCCACCCCTGTCAGATACTTAACACTATTTATCTGTTCCATTATCTTCCCTTCTATCTCAATTCTCAGTTTCTTCTGATTTCCCCATTTTTTCTGCTATTACCACTGTATTGTCTGTGCTTAGTTTCATCCCATTCATCCCCAAATGGTGGATCGTTATTTTTTGCTCTTTGAAGATAGTGACTGGCAGCTTGGTGAAAAATGTAAAGATTTCTCGGTCATTTGGATTTTAAAATCTTTGAGATCTGTTTGCAAAGAAAGAAGTGAAAAAAGATTTTTATAATTATAATACCACTTTTTTTTTTTAGTGTATTTTCTCTGAAACAGCCAGCAGATTCCTGCCAGGTTTATCCTACTTTTTACTGTTTGTGTCATTCCAAATATACAAAATCTTTTTTGCAAAATAGAAGAGAGGTGCAGACTGGTTTTCAGAGTCCTGAAATTTGTGTGTGTGTGTGTGTGTGTGTGTGTGTGTGTGTGTGTGTGTGTGTGTGTGTACATATGCGTACCTGTGTCTCTGTGTGTGTGTATATATATATATATATATATATATATATATATATATATATATATATATTTTTTTTTTAACATTTAAATAATAATACTAGATTTACCCACAGTTGGTGTGGTTTGATCACATGGGTGAAGCTAAGTTATCAAACAAAGCCAACTGTGAGTAAATCCACCATTATCAACACCCAATCATGGGTTATTGCTTTTATACAATGAGATTATTTAAAAAAGAAATTGTTTATCTTTCTTAAATAATGTCTTTGTATAACTGCAATGTAGTGTTCCTCCCAGTTCTTCCCCCTTTTCTGATGTACAGCGCATGTGTATGAGACTTATGTTCCCATACTTGCACAGTACATCAGTGTAGTGCAGGGAAACCAAGCAATGGAGAAGAAAGAATCTTCTTTGCTGGTTGTTTGTTTAAAAAAGAGGTTTTACATGGGACAGCCTAAATGCAAGGAAAATCAGGTACGTTTCTGATTTATTTTTGCAGAATGTACCCAATTTTTCTTCGTATTTTTCTGTCCTGTAAGTATATACTGATAGAAAAGTCTGGCCACTCAGTGGTACTTCAGCGGCTGGATTTTTTTCTGTTGGTATATGTTCAGTTTACAACAGGCACACTGGTAGGGCTTTCCAGTCACCGTTCACTTTTTTGAATAACAATCATCTGCTGTTATATAATTTTATTCCATCTGTGGCTCATCCCTATTCAGAAGCTGAGCAAAAAAAAAAAAAAAAAAAGTGCTTCTTAAAGCCAGCATTCTGAGTAAAAATTAATATTAGAAGTACTGAATGAGGAATGTTATACATACCCAGTCAGTTTTGGCCTACTTTAGGAATTTTTCTTTATGCGCTTTATATGTTACAGTCTGCAGTTATTTCTAGATAGGCTTCTCATCATTATAGGTAGGCATCCTTAGAAGTGATGGGACTTGTTAGTTTGCATATTAAGTTCTCCATTTATAATTGATTGCTGAAAGTGCTGATGTAATAAAATAATTTTACTTATTCTTTCAGTGCCTGGAAAACCCCAATACAGTAACATTGCCAGAAACCCTGCTGTTCGTTTCAACTCTTGATGGAAGTTTGCATGCTGTCAGCAAAAGAACAGGTGCTATCAAGTGGACCTTAAAGGAGGGTAAGTACCTGTAATGGAAATATAAGGTATCTCACTCCTCACGATTATATTTTCTGGCCGATATCCTTCATGGTTATGAATTACTGATGCGCACTGTTTGTAACTATGTAAATAGTCTTTTAAATTGTATTTATCCGCAAATGTATTGTCATTTCCCCTGTAATAATGCTATTTCTGTATTCGTCCTGCACTGTGTATGTATTTTTGTAGTTTGGATTCTTTCTTCACAGGCCTCCATTGAGTAAGGGTTTTTGCTCAGCTGGACAATTTTGGTAAATAAATGGCAATAATTGATGTACAAAGAACTGTTTGGTTGCAGTAGTAAGTGACTGAGCAGAAGCGCTAGTAATAATGGGCCCTTAAGTTTCCTTTTCCAGAATACAGAGGTCCAAGTTTGATGTAAATCTTTCAGTCATGGAAGCATATGTGTGGGTTGTTTGTAATGAAAAGTTGCCTGTGCAAAAATTTGGTAAGTTCAGTGATAAAATGTTTAACTTCCTGAGTCACTTAATACTACAAAAAAGAACTACTTTCTCAGAGCTACAGTTAATTAAAAATTAAAGACTGATAGTTGGTTTGCAGTCAGAAAGATAATTGTGATGAATTGGGTAAAAGCTAATATTTTTAAAAGATGTATATTTATTGAACACATTTTTATGCTAAATTAAGTCTGTACAAATAGAGTACCTACTAGAAAGGATAAACTGTAAAGGTTAGGCAAGTTCATGTTTGCATGATTTTCTTGGGGCAGCATGTGTCTTTCTGTTTACCTTTTTGAACTGAATGAGAGCTGTCACCTGTATAGGTTTCATGTGAAATGCAACTCTAACTTCATTTCTCACTTAGTGTTAGTTAAAAAGTTGTAGTAATCACTAGTTGCAGGTAGAAGAGTAGTGTATATTGGTTCACGTTTGCTGAGCTAATGGTTCATTTCTTTTTAGCACAAGTAGCTGAATCATTTGTAGCTGACTTTTAGGAGAGCTTTAAAGACAAGAAACGTATTAACCTGTGGTGTCCCTATAGGGGATGCTGTTATTTTTTTGCTCTAGTGTGTTATGCTGGGCTCTTGGGAATTGTATTCCTTAGGGACTCTGCAGTCCACAAAAATAGCTGTCTGGTAAACAAAAGATTATACAGTGTATAAAATAAAATTCTCTGCCTGCCATAGTAAATGTTTGAGTCTGCTTTTGTCAGGATTGTATGTAGCTAGCTCAGATGAACATGCAAAACCTTATGTAAAATGTTTACAAAACTGAGGGGTGCATAATAAACTGAGTAAAATGGTGTTTGCACATTATTTGGATTGAATTGTCAGTCTCTGTGATGCAGTTGTGAAATACACTTTGTCATTTGTATCAGAATTATGTGTTGGTGTTTATATCCTTATAAATGTTGCGCTCATCTTGTCTCGATATAATAGATAAGTCTTCGTGGGTTCTTTTCAAGCAGCTTTATTATGTACAAACACATTACAATTTTAGCTATTGACTTTAATTTTGGTAACTTATATACAAACTACATTCATTCTCACGTGCTTACTCTCTGGCTTCACATGCAGCTTGGCACTAGGTACAACACGTGCCCATTATTTATATGCGCACATTCATCACTCGCTATGCTTCTTAAAGACACATGCACACTGTGCGACACAGAGGATGTAGATTAACATGCAGGTGGTACAAATAGCTTTTTTTTTTCTCATGCATTATACAAAACTATGTACGTGTATGCAGTTATGTCAAAGTCGCCATACATCTCACACTTGGTCTGGACGTGCTATCAAATCGTGTGATGCAAAACTGGGATTCAGGCTTAGCAACTGGACCTATTTCTGTAGAGTGTTTGACCTTCGGAGTGCCGTAACATTCTTAGGAGTGGAATAATTTGGCACAACATGTTCTGGAACAGGAACAATGTCTGAGTGATTCTGAGACTTTGCTGTGATAACAATTCTGGTACAGGAAGGAGATGCCTGCGATTCCTCCTGTACTCCACACCCTCTGATTCTACAAAGTAGGATCTCTGCTCGGTACAAACACCTGTTTACCTGACCAATCCAGTCAAAACCTTTCACCTTTTATATCCTCACTGTCTCTCCTTTCAATGGATGAAGAAATTTGCTCGATTTGTGTTAACGGGACTTCTGGATAGAAAGCTTCTTGAGCAACTGGCTCTGATGGTTCTGTTTTTAGCTTTAGGCCTCAAACTGGAACTAATAGGCAATGTTGTTCTGGTTTGCCTGGATAGAAGTCTCTGAGTAGGCGAGCCAAGTATATCATCATGGGTATGTTTCTGAGATTAAATAGATTCAAAAAGATGTTGGTCTTGTCACGCTTTCACCTTTGAAATAATTGCTTTGCACTCTGCACTGCACATTCAGCTAGTCTGTTTGATTGTGGATATTCTGGACTAGTAACATGTACAAAGTCCCATTCTCTTGCCAAGTTCTGAAACAACTGACTAGTAAATTGAGTACCATTGTCAGAAATAACTTTGTGTAGACTACCATGGACTGAGAAATGACATTTCAACCTGGTAATAACAGTAGTGGGCATTAGATTAGATTAGGCAGTAAGTCAATCTCAAACCAGTTGGAATAAGAGTCTACCAGTACTAATTAATGCTGATTGTTCCACTAGAATATGTCAGTGGCAACCATTGACCAAGGTAGTTCAAGAACTTGACTTGGCTTAAGTGGTTCTCTTTGCAAATGTCCTACTGAACAAGAAGAAAATAATTTAGCAATGTCTTTCACTAGTGAAGCCCAAAGTACTAGTTCTCTCACCCATTTTTTTTTTTTTTTAGTAGAGTCAGAACCTGGGTGACCATGATGCAAAATCTGGATATATTCATGTTGTAAGGAAGCAGGAACAATTATTTTAGGACCTTTGAAAATAATGCCGTCTTCCATCAACATCTCATCTCTGTAAGGAAAATACGTTTGCACTTCAGGTGGTACACTAGATTGCTTTGCTTTGACGGCCATCCAACAATAATGGTAGTGGTTGAGCTTCTTGCTTTGTCGGCCATCCAACATTAATGGTAGTGGTTGAGCTTCTGCAAAATTTGATCAGTCTTTGTATGATCTCTCAGCTTATCAAGTCTTGTGGTAGAAAAATTACTCACTGCCATTACGTCAAAGTCAGAATTCTCTATGTCAAGCTGTTCCGTTGTATTTCTAGGCGATCTGGATAAGGTATCGGCCAGGTAAAGAAGTTTGCCTTTTGTATAGACCATTTTGAAGTTGTACTTTTGCAATTTGAGCATCATTCTTTGTAATCTTGCTGGAGTAGAATGCATAGGCTTATTTAGAATGGTAACTAGAGGTTAGTGATCAGTTTTAGTTTAAATAGCTCGATCATAGATATCATGAAACTTTGAACATGCAAATACTATTGCCAAAAGTTGTTTCTCAGTTTGAGCATACTGCATCTCAGTTTGGGTAAGTGTTCTAGATGCATAGGCTACTGGCCTGCCTTCCTGAAGAAAAACTGCTCCAAGACCAAATTTTGAAGCATCACAGGAAAGAGTTGACTGGTTTATTGACGTAGTATTTTAATGTAGGTGGGGGGCAATTTTGTGCTTGAGGTCTTAAATGTCTTCTGGTGCTGTTCCAACCAAGACCATGTGACATTTTTGCATGTTAGCTCTCTTAAAGGTGCTGTCAACTCAGTGAAGTGTGGTATAACTTTGTCTAAATAGATGACCATGCCAAGAAAACGTTGTAGAGCTTGAATATTATCTGGTGCTGACATCTTAAGAATAGCTGCTTGCTTAGATGGGTCTGGTCTTAAGCCAATGCTGGTAAATAAATGACCTACATACATAACATTTGGCAGTCTGAATTTACACTTTTTAGAGGATTGAGCTTTAAGCTCACTTCATGTGCTCTGTTTCGAGCTCTTTTAAGGTTTCTGTCATGCTCTGATTCACAATTGCTTCCAACCAATAAATCATCTGCTTTTATGGCACAAGGATAACCTGAAATAATTTGCTCCATTGCATGCCGGAAGACTTCACTTGCAGACTTTATTCCAAATGGCATCCTCAAGAATCTATATCTGCCAGACAGGGTACCAAAAGTAGTCGGTAATGAGGATTTGCAATCAAGTATCACTTGCCAAAATGAACTTTTTGCATCTAAGACAAAAAAAAAACAGTGGCATTCGGTATTAGGGCTGCAAGCTCTTAGACTGTACACATTGGATGATGTGGTCTCCTTAATGTTTTGTTCAACTTTCTTGGGTCAATACATATTCTGATTTTGTCTAAGCCTTTTTTTTGGGGCTGCTACCATGGGCGACACCCACTCGGTTGGTTCTATAACTGGACAAATGAGACCTTGCTGCACCGTTTTATCCAGCTGAGCTTTGACGTTATCCTGCATAGCTATTGGAACTTTTCTTGTTGGTCTGACTACTGGACTGACCTCTAGGTCTAACTTCATAGAATACACAACTGGAAGTTTGCCCAACTTGTCATCGAAAACTTCTGCATACTCTGAGAAAATGGCTTCCAAAAAACTGGAACCAGGTTATGCGCTTATAGGTTCATAGGTAGGTACTAGGCTATTGGCCCTAGGGCCTATATAAGCCAAGCCAAAGGTACCCTGGCTTTTGCCACCCAAGAAAATTATTTTCCTGTGCCACTGTCGAGCAGAGCCACAGAAGTGATCCCCGGGGTGAATTTCCTATCTCCCATCCAATCATCAAGATTTTTCTTGAACAGTGCTAATGAGGAGCTTTGTTTGATATAGATAGGTAGTTTGTTCCAGAGTATGGGAAGTCTCTGGGACAGGAATCTATCCCTCCAGCGTCTTTTGTTTATTGTGGTGACGAGGTTTAGGTCCCTAGAGCATGTAGCTTGTAGGAATTGGGATTCCTTTAAGTGGAGCATGTCTAAAAGCTCTGGGTTTGACATAGCTTTGTGTGTTAGGCAGAGATCACCTCTGAGTAGGCGATATGCAACGGAGTAAAGCTGCAGTTTTTTTAGATGATCTGCATAGGGCATCTCTTTGAGGCCGGTAATCCTCTTTGTGAGGTATTTCTGTGGCCTTTCCAGTTGTTGTAGATGTTTTGTGAGGTACATACCAAAAGGGCATTGTACTCTATAATGGGTCTAATGAGTGACGAGTAGAGGGGAACAATGACTTCTTTTTTCCTGGATGAGAAACCTTTTGTGATGAGGTGTGCCACATAGAAGGATTTCCTGGCTACTGTGGCGATGTGATTGTCAAAGGAGAGACTACTGTCCACCTGTGTCCCAAGGTCTCTTATCCCACTTTCGGTGTTAAGTAGACTACCACCTATGTGGTAGTTCATGGGTACTGAGTTTTCACCAAAAGGAATGACAATGCACTTTTTGGCATTGAGCTTGAGGCCATGGCTTTGACACCTGGCATCTGTCTCAGCAAGGCCCTTTTGTAGGATGTCCACATCTTTTGGAGTTTTGATTATGGCTCCTAGTTTGCAGTCATCTGCGAACTTCATTAGCCAAAGACCTTCTGTGTTGGCCTGTACTTCAGAGAAGTAGATGCCAAACAGGAGAGGACCCAGGACTGAACCCTGCGGTACTCCACTTGTCACTGGTCTGAAGCTAGATTTGGAGTCTGCTACTTTCACAGTGTGGGTTCTGTCAGTGAGCCAGTTGGCAACCCATCTTGTGACATAAGGATTTATACCTAGTTTAGTGAGTTTATCTATAATTCCAGAGTGGGGGATGGTGTCAAAAGCCTTGGCGAGATCTAGATAGGCTGTGTGAACCACCTTACCCTCATCTCCGGCTTTGGTGACTGCTTCAAAGAAGTCTGTCAGGTTTAGGAGACATGATCTGCCTTTTACAAACCCAAACTGGGTGGGGTCCTGAGTTTGGAGATTACCAATGTCATTGTTTATAAGTTCCATGATGATACGCTCCATAGCCTTGCAGACTAGGCTCGTTAGGCTAATGGGGCGGTAGTTTCCGTGGTCTGTGGTGGCTCCCCCTTTGTGGAGTGGGATAACTGTCGCTGTGTGCCATTCAGTGGGCACATAGCCTGAGGTGAGGCTATGATTGAACATGGTACTTGGGTGGGGTGCCAGTTCGTTCTGTAGTTCGTGTAGAACACAACCTGGGATGTCGTCAGGTCCTATGGATGCTGTGTTCTTGGCTTTGGATAGTGTGTTTTTTACCTGTGCAGCCGTGATAAAAGGAACTTTGCATTCTTTTGGTATAGAGATGGGCCCTTTAGGGGATGACAGAGGAGTAAAGTTAGCACTGAACCTATCTGCCAGGATGTTGGCAATATCCGTTGGTTCTGTATATTTAGTGCCATTGTGCTGTAACTCAGAGCAGATCTGAGTGTTGCCATTGAGATTCTTGACATAGCTATAGAATGCTTTGTGGTTGTCTTTCGAGTCAGTGGCAATTTTGTTTTCATAACTAGCTTTGGAGGATTTTGAGGGATCTCAGCTTCTTACTGAAGCTGACCAGGGAGTTTCTCCAATCATGGGATTTTACTCTTTTTTGCAACAGTTTCTTTCTTCTGTTGTAGAGTTTGTTTATGGCAGGGGACCACCAGATTGGCTTCCTTTTTTTGGAGGATAGCATCTTGGTTCTGTTAGGGATTGCACGATCCATGCACTCATGTAAGTGCTTATAAAAGTGCATTTGTGTAGGATTCAGCAGTCATACCTCTATTGTCCGTCAGCATGGGTGTTGTAAAGTTTGCCACTTCTGTCTTAAGAAGCGTGAAGTTGGCTTTGGAGACATTTTTTACTGTGGTTTCCCTAATGGGGGGTGGGGGAGGGATGTGGATGTCTAGGGTGATTAGCTTATGGTCGGATCTGACCAGCAAGGAATTGACCTCTGGTGTGGAGCACCGGTTGCCCATGTTGGTAATAACCAGGTCTAGGATATTGCTGCCCCTGGTGGGGGTGTAGATAAGTTGATCCACAGCATTGGAATTTATGAATTCCAGAAAACGTTGAGCACAATAGTTGGTACATGAGTAGTTTTCCCAGTTAATGGTAGGGTAGTTGAAATTGCCCATTATTAGGGTGTTAGGTTGTACCCTAATATTTTCCAATGTATTAAGAAATGAGGAGTGGGAATCCTGGGGCATGGTGGGGGATCTGTTGCAAGCTACAATTTCAGTTGCGGTCTTGCCCTGAGTTAGTTGCACTTGAATAATCTCTGATGCATTATGCTGAGCAACTATCCTGGAGGTGTGAATATCCTTAATGAATATGGACACGCTTCCACCTTTAGTGTTTCGGTCCAGGTTAGGTAGCCGAAAGGTGTGATATGAATTATAGCCTGGTAATGCAGGGCTACTCTCTGGGGCCTTGAACCAGGTCTCTGTCACTGCACAGATGTTGATGTTCTCCATTTTAAGGAGTGCCTCAAAAGAGTGCATTTTGAGGTTTAGACTTCTAGCATTGAGTAGCAATACCCTCAGATTCTTCTTGCCTGTACCTGTTAGGTTGGTGAATCTGTCATTTGTACCTTGCCTAAAAAAGGCACTATAGGGGTGGCTAGAACCTTAGCCAGTATCCGGAATCCCAGGGGTGACAGGTGCAGGCCATCTCTGGCAAAGCATTGTGGCTTGTCGATCATGTCATCCCAGGCAGACAGATACTGAATCCCCTTAGAATGATACCAGAAGCTTAGCCAATTGTTGAAGTCAGTCATTTTGTCCTTGTACTGTGGTATCATTCTGGGTGATGGCAGGATGCTACTCAGGGCTAGGGTCATACCTGCCTGGGCTACAAGATCGGACAGCTCCTCCATGTCCCTTTTCATGTAGTCCAAGGAGGTACGTCTCAGGTCATTCACACCAACATGGACAATGACAGAGTCATATTTGTACTTGTGGAGTGACCTGAGTGCATGCGTTGTGGCGGATCCTGGCACCCGACAGGCAGCTGACAGTAACTTTCTCCTTGTTTAGCCTGATGAGTGGAACATCAGTGTGCCCAACTATAGAGTCACCTATGACTAGAGTGTTGGGTACATTGTTATGCCTTATGGGCTGTGGTTGAGTGGCACACTGAGTTTGTGGGCTGTGTGCTATTTGGGTTGTGTTGGGGGGTGGAGGTTGCTTGTGTTTCTGCTTTGGAGGTCCCTGTTGCTTGGGCAGGTTTTTACTGAGAGCCTCCGCGAATGTAGGTGTGCATTTTGTGTTTCTATGTGTGTGTTTTGGTGGTGTAGGTTTTGAGGGACTATGTGATGAGTGTGGTGTGGTGCAAGTGTTTACCTTCTCCTCTTGACTGTCTAGTCTAGTCTTGGGTGAAGAGAGCTTTGCTTCCAGTTTGGCTATATAAGTGCATCTCTCACAGGTTTATTCTTTGGTAAAATAAAGCAGATTCATTCTCAAACTATCTCTTAAGAACCAGTAAATGACTGCACAGGTCTTCTAACTACATAGAATAATAAGCTGTAACAGTTCTTAACCAAATAGCATGAAAGTACTACTGAGCCTTCTGTTTGAATTTCTTCACCTCAATAGGCAACAAGTTTCGCACTACTAGCCACATTGAGTAGCATATTAGTTCTCACCTTAGCAAATGTGTCAGCTGATGTAACATTACACTTTGAACCAGTGTCTTCTTTGAGCTCGGTGGATTTACCATTGAGCTGGACAGTACAAAACACTCTGTTCCTTGCCAATAAATTCACTGCGTTGACCCTTTCACCAATTACTGATATACCATCTACACAGAAAGCAGATTGCTGCAACTCCACTTAATCAGTTTTCTTTTTGAGTGACCCTTGTTTGTAACTGTGTGAGACTTAATTTGCAAAACCTTTGAAAATGGTTCCATGTTTTACACTTGTGGCATTGCTGACCAAATGCTGAGCATTTTTATCTTAGACTCATGATTTGCACCACAATTGCAACAGTTGACAATAAAGCTAGATTTGGGTTTTGCTGACTCATGCTTGTATTGTACTGAGCATGCTGCTTTTAGAACTTGTTGGAAAATTACATGGTTTCCCTGGTGAACCAGCAGGGGCTGTGGCTGCCATGTGTTTAGGCCTGGTTCTGTTTGCCACGTGTTGCATGCTATCTACATTTGCTCTGGAGCCTGCTGAAATCGTTTTCTTGTCACTTGCAAACATACTTGTGCATCTTTCTGTAACTTCATGAATTTGACAAATCTCAATGGCTTTACTCAACATGAAACCACTGTTACAAAGCCAAATCTTTCGCGCTGCAGCAGTATTAATACCACACACAAGCCTGCCCTTTATCAACTCATCTTTTAAGTCACCAAACCGACACACACCTTGTTCCTCAGGTCAGTAATACAAGCTTCAAAAGTTTCCTCTGGTTACTGATCTATTGTGTAAAACAAATGCCTCTCTAATGTACTATCTGTCTAGGGGTTGCACATTTCTCTTAATTTGTGCTTCAAAAACTCAGGCTCTGCCCTTGATTCAGCCTGTACAACAATATGACGATTGAATATGATGATTGAAGTCCATCTTCCATATTAACATATACCAGTGAAGGATTTTCACAAATACTGTATGCACGAATACACACACACACACACACATACATACACATATGCCGGAAATTTATGCCAATACTTGTAACTTTGCCCAGTGGCACAACAAGCCTCTGAATGACTGCATTTTGCAAAATAAGTTTCTTGGGCACTTTAACACTCTCGAAATTGTTGTACAGCAAAAGTAATTTATCATTTTAAGAAACATATCAAATAACTGAACTGTGTGAATGAACTGGGCAGAAGAAGCTCAGAGTAAGAAACATTTTGAAGTAACTGCACTTTCTGAACAGACAGTACATGGCAGACTGAAACTTACCCAAAATGATGGTACTTTTCTGGATAACTCTTTACAGTGCAAGGAACACTCTGTAATTACGACACTTTGCAAATAGACACACCCAGCACAAGAAACTTTTCAAAATGGCTGTACTTTGAACTTTACGAAGTAGTTGCACATTGCACACAAAAACTCTTCCGAACAAATGCACAGTATTCACACACTGTAAACACTTTTACACACTTTGAGTAGCTCTAGATGTTCTTCGTGTTTCACTGTTGCAGTTATCACCTGTGGCTTATCCCTGCTGTGTTAGCCCTCGGCCGGCCCGAATACCAGAGTCATTGTTTTTCTGCGTCAGCTGCTGTCACCTGTAGTCTGACATCAGGTTGTCAGTGCTATAAAACAAGGCAGCCGACGCCATTACACCAGTCTTTCTTGCCGTGGAGCCCGTAGCAGAAGCAGTTTGCAAGTGTGCTAGTCTGTCACTACCAGAGTTTGAATTACAGCTGCTTCATACAGTACAAAGTCATAGTTATGCCAAAACACAGCACTTTACTAAAAAAACATGCAGTCACTTTGCTTTATTTATGCTTAATGTGCCCTTTTATACCCTTGTGATATTCGTTTTGCTCATTGGAGATCTCGTTTCATGCCCATTGTACTTTTTTGTGCTCGTTTTACTCTAAACATGCCTGTTTTGCTTTAAACACATTCGTTTAGCTTTACACATACTCAATTTGTTTTAAACATATTCGTTTTACGTTAAATATACTCATTGTGATTTAATATCTTAATCTTAAACATTTTGCTTAATTAATAAAACTTTGTGCCTCTCGCTTGTTTAATAATCTGGTTTGAGCCCTTGTAATTCTCCATTTTACCTTTTTTATAAAGTAAACTATTCATGTAAGTTTTCCTTGCCTTTGGTTCTTTTCTGGTTCTTTTTTGTGCTAGTTTTTCTTTACCTTCACTATTATGTCTGCACCTCATGGCTCCAAATATAAATCTCTGGAACCCCGGTTCTGACACCATCTCACTAGTCTTGTCCTGATATAATAGACAAGTCTTCGTGGGTTCTGTTCAAGCAGTTTTATTATGTACAAACATGTTACGATTGTAGTTATTAACTTTAACATAGGTAACTTGTATACAAACTAACTACATTCATTTTCGCTACATTCATTTTTGCATGCTTACTCTCTGGCTGCACTTTCAAAATGGCACTAGGTACCACACGTGTCTGTTATTTATATGTGCACGTTCATCACTTGCTATGCTTCTTAAAGACACATGCACACTGCTCTACAAATATAATCTTTATTTTACAGTATTGCTCACACCTTGTTCATCTGAGTATTTTCTTCGTGTTTGATGGAAGTTTAAATATATATCTTCTTATATGACAAGTTATCTTTTGTCTTTTGGTAATCAATGGGTAAAAAGATTGTTGCAACATACAAAGGCCTGTTCAGAGTGAGCCTGTTTTCATGCAATCCTTTATTGTTGTGCTCCATTTAGAAGCTTAATAGTTGGCTGAAGTGAGGAATAGAACCATCACTACCTCACCCCCCCAGCACCACCACATTGTACATACTCTTACTTTGGCTAGTATAAGTGATTTGATGGCTGGCAAGAAAATATGTACTGTGCCAGAAGGCAAAGTTTCCGTAATTGCCGAACCATTTGGTTTAATCGATTTGAGTACACTTACCTAATATATTCTGCTCTGTGAAGCTCATGTTTACTTTTATGTAATATGGGATGGAGCAGATATTTTCTTAGATGTACCAAATATCAAAGATTTATTGAGAAATCATAATGCATTTGTAGATATTCAGTGATAGTGTGCTGTTTACAGGATGTTTGGAGGTATTTATTTATTTATATACCTGTAGTGGGAGTAGGACCTACAGCCTTCTGCATAAAAAAAACAAAAAAAAAAAAAAACACAGAGAGTTTGATGGTTGACTCTTCCTCAGACTGGAAAGGTTTGGCATTCCTGATCTACTTCACCATGTTGATAAAATTAAGTGAATAAGAGTGAGCCTAGTACAGTCTTGAAGTGGTCTGATTTAAGTGGGAGATAGGTGAAGTTGCACCATTCCATTGTACTGCCTTTATACTCTTCCATAAGTAGCACAAAAAGCACCCAAGAGTACTGAGGGAGAATCCATTGCTGTTGAGGATTTGTAAATAGTTTTAGCAGGAAGTTATATGAAAGCCGTAGAGAGGTCTGGTCTAGCAACATTGTCTGTGTCAACTTTGCAGTGTGATGATCCTCATGTATACATAACTTGAAGTACAAAAGGGATGTAACTTTGCTGTGGTTGGGCCTGAAAGCAAGTTTTGTATGTGAGAATAAATTTGCAGTTTAGTAGGTGGTCTGGTAGCTTGTCTGTACATGCATTCTTCTAAGAATCTTGATAGAGGAGGTAAACAGTTCTTTACATGAGATAGACGATCCACCCTTCTGCAGAGGAACAAATAATTGTGACTTATTGGATTCATGGGGAATGTTGTCAAGAGAATAAAAGGCTGGTGTAAGGCTTTTGATTTAGTTTGAATGTGCTGTTAATGTACACTGTTGAACATGAAATCAGTGCGCTACCCCTTGTAAACAAATATAAATAAGGAAATTAAATGTATGAAGCAGATCAGACTGGGTTGGGAGGACATAAGGAAGCATGGAGTGAAATGTTTAAAAAAATAAGTTTTTTGTACATACTAATGGAAATATATAGCATGTTTCAGTTGTGGTGGCATTATTTAGCAGCAGGAAGGGTGACATTTGTCAGAAAGCTTTGGATTTTGTCTATCTCTTTTGGTCAAGGTAATAAGACTGCTGTATAAGATGGATTTTTTATGCTGTTCTGCTCTGCGTAGACCTTGTTGCAGTGTGAAGCAAGTTTTTTTTATTTTTTGGTACATTAACTGAAAGCAGTGTCCAGCTGTTATCAGTTGGCAATACTGACAAAATATACTGTAGAATATTTTTTAAAATCTGTCAACTCGTTGCATTCCCAGAACACACATTCTCAATTACCTCTCTATTTTCCATTATATCTACAGCATTTACTGCCTACCTGAGGAAAAAAATCTCTGAAGTCTGCTTAGGGTATAAATGCCCAAGTCAACACTTCCATGCAAAAATCCAAAACCTTCTGGACTTTAACCTGTTTGACAGGCATACAGATGTCCTTCTGTTGTTCCTTTGCAAAATTGCCTTTCCATTGTCTCTTCCCAATCTTCTCACCTCCTGTGACTGATTCGTATAGTTACCATGTAATATTTTATATGCTGTATTAATTATCCCTTTTTAGTAAGACGTTGTCCCATTCGATTCTCAGCTAGAGCGTCTTCTGTGTGGAGGCATACGTAAATAGGGCGTGCCTTCGTTGAAGGTTGTGCGTCAGGGCTGGTAACCCGGTACGTAAAAAATCCACTAACGATCATTAGCGGACCAGATTTCTGCTGTGGCGACCCCTAACCGGGAAAAGCCGAAAGATGCAAACAAACAAACTCTTCTAGACTCAACTAAAAACTCTATCTTATCTGGTCTTTCATTTAGCACTCCCCCATCTCTTACTATTTGCGTATATTCTTTTGTCAGTCCCTGGTATGGAAGGTAGTCTCAAACCTGCAGTCCAGGCTTCTGCTTGGTCTCATCCCACTCAAACTTTCCTTCCCTAGATATTTGATCCCAATATGTTGGCTCCTTTACTGATTTTTTTTGATAAATTCCAGCACCCTTTTTCCTGTTTTCTGTACTCTTACTTGCACTCATTCCTACTGGCAGAATCTCCTTTCTCCATTCCTGTGTTGGTTTAGTTGTTAGAATATGTTCAGTTACTTTTTGAATATAATGTTCTGTATGGTGGTTGTTATTTTCATAAAGGACCTGCATACCAAATCGTACTCTCTTTATTTCTTGAACCCCTGTCTCTTTCATCATCATCCCCTTCCACTTTGATTTATAACCTTCATCTTGTGTTGTGTGTGCAAGCCTTAACTGAGCAGTTCTAAAAGTGCCCCTTAAAATCGCATAATTGTAAACCATCTTATTCATCCTATGGGGAGAATCAACTTATCCCACTTAACTTTTGCCCTCTTCACCTATCAAATAAATTACTTCAACTCTTTATAATTACTGTACCTGACTTCTGGTTGAAAAAATATGCCTGATCTGTACATAAAGTTAAAGCGACTAAAACCATTTATACTGCATGTATCTTACTATCCATAATCAAAAGCTTCTCATTTCTCAGTTTCTGTATTATATTTTGTTTAGTCTCTTCCCTCATATCCTTAGTAGTTACTTACTGTTAAATAGTTCACCTAGTCATTTCTCCTTAAGTATACATATTCATGTGTAGGTCCATAGTTTCCTGTTATAGTCTTTGTTTTATCTTCTTTAATTTATATCCAGAAATGACCTGAATCTGTGTCCAAAATTTCCTTTTGTGGATTTATCAAATACAAAATAGTACCATCTGCAAAGAAGGCTAACTTTTCTTGAGTTACCATCCCAGTTACATCCTTGAATTGAGTCCCTTACCTTCTTTGCTAATGGCTCTAAATATAAAGCAAACAACAATGGTGAAAGAAAACACTCTTGCCTGGCTCCTCTGTTCAAACACAGCTTGTTGAAGAGGAACCCTCTCACTTTAATTCTTGCTTCAAACCCTTCATGTACTTCCCTAATTAACCCTATTATTGTATTAAAGAAGGCAGATGCGTCCATTGCCGTACTCCTAAAATCGCTGCTGACTCTATTGAATGCTTTTGCTGCACTAATACCCACCATTAATACAGGTGTTTTTTGTATTCTGCTTTCCTCTAGATTTTTATGTTAATGTTATCAATTTTTTGCCTCACCTCAGCAAAATCACATTGATCAATATGTATCAATTTTGGCAACACCTTTGCCATTCTGTTACCTATTATATACATAATCACTTTATAGTCATGGTTTAAAATTGAAACTGGTTCCACACGTACGTACAAATATTTCAAGCATGGGCATTAATTCCCTTCTAGTTTGCCAATATACCAAAACATTTGTTCCCATACTAAGTGCCCAGGCTGTTCTTAAAAAAATATCTAAACTAGTTCTTGCTTTAATGTAATTTGATAGTCTGTTACATGCATCAGCTGTTCTGTCATAGAGCTAAGTAGTACACTTCTCATTCCTATAGAATCTTCAACATAGGTTGTCTGATGATTCTCTAGTACTTTTTTGATACCCCAAACATTTCCAGAGGTAGCAGTCTCTAAATGCCCTGTATACTTCAATAAGATCTCCTTAGATATCTGTAAGAGACACTGTACAATTTCAGATATTTTAGTCTGTCATAATAACCTAAATGTTCACATCTGTGGATGCTCTTGATATATTTCCACTCTACTCTTTCCAGTTTACTCATGCTTGTTTTCTTATAGGGTTTCCATATTGTTATTCCATACTCGCGTTTTGGTCTAATATGACTAACAAACAATGACTTCATCATTTTTGATTTCCTTGACTTTGTAAATCTTTTTATACAACCTTTAGTTCTATAACTATCATTAACCAATTGGTTGATATGATTAGAAAAACTCATAGCTGTCTACCCATATACCCAGGTCCTTAAATGAGTCTACAGTTTCAATCACTGTGTGCTGTATTAAATATTCACCTTTCAATTTGTCTTCCAAATCTCGTATGCTTCGTGTTTGATGTATTTACCAGCATATTATTCTTCTGTGCCCAAATGGTCAATTTAGTAATGCAGATATGCCTTATCTGTGACACATGTAATCAGTTTACCCAATTTTGGGTCATCTGTATATAAACTATAGAACACCTCAGATGAAAAAGTTAGGTCTGATAGATACAGTCTAAACAAGTAAGGGCCTAGGACAGAGCCCTGGGCACACTGACTGTAACCAAGGATTTCACATGTCCGGTTGCTGTTTGAAACTTGCCATGCCTTATTTGTAAGCCAGGCAGCTATCCATCTTATCAAGAGTACATCAATACCTAGTTGTACTAACTTATTGATCAGTGTTTTATGTATGACCCTGTCAAATGCTGAAGTTAAATATATGTAAATTACATCACAACGCAATTTTTCATTCATAGTTGTTATATTGTTATAGAACATCATGTTACAGGTGATGATAGATTTATTTTCAACATATGCATGTTGGCATATGGTTTCAAGTCCCAACCGATCAAGTTCTGACAATAACTTATCCAATATTACCTTCTCCATTATTTTTTCACAACATGAAAGTAGACTTAAGGGTCTGTATGACTCTGGATTTGTCCTACTCCCCTTTCCCTTAAAGAAAAGTTTAATAAGAACATGTCTTCAATCTTGACGAATTTCCCCATATTTATATTACCTAGTGAATAATAGATATATAATGATACCATAAGTTCTTGCTGAAGTGTTCTCGCAGTTCTTTTTCAATGTAATCTAATTTGATTCCAGTATCTGCGGTTACCTGGATGTCACTAGGACAGTTTCACCCCTCTTGGGGAGCCAAAGTGTTTTGCATAAGATTTTGTGAATATATCTGTAATCTGTTGTGTTTGAGAATAAATTTTAGAATCTGCACACAGTTTATCAATTTGTTTGTGTTTACTCCTTCCATCTGTGTATCTGTAAAATGGTTTCCTATTATGCTCAATATCTTTATATAATTTTTCTTAAATTTTTTCTTTATCTTGTCTCATACTATGCTTAATCTGCTTGTCCAGCTTGTTTATTTCAGTTTTCAAAGTTGTACTTCGACCTCTCTTCCATTTCTTATATTTTTTGTCTCTCACCTTAATCGGATATCTTGTTCTTATGAAATATATCCCCCTGGTGTATGCCTAGAGCCTGATGGTTTATATGAAATCGGGGCTGAAGGTGCTTTGCCCTCTTTGGGTGTGCAGCCACCACATTTTTCCCCCTCAAGATGCTGGTAGTTTCCCACTTTTTAAAATCCCATTAAATAAAACCTTCCAGATATTTATCACTTTTCCCCTCTCAACTTCTAGACTTCCACATGAATACCTTCATACTTAACCTTATAGCACAAGAAATGAAGACAAAGCCAAAAATAATGGGGAGGGGTGAGGCAGAAACCCAGAATATGGATACTTTTTAAATGTTGCTCTTTTGTCAACTTAAAACATTTCTAGAATAACAGGATTTGTCTTAGCATGCATTTGATGAAGGTCATGAAGTCTGAAACTCAAAAGAATGTCATTATTTAATGACTTCAGTTTTCAACGATTTGCCAGCAAACCACAAATGTTATGAGGAATAGACCAAAAATAGACAAAAATCTTGACATTTCGCGAAAATCTGGACAGTTTAGAGGTATGATTCTGTCCCTGGAGACTTCCTTTCACCATTTTACCTCATCTCTTCCTATCTTTGATATACAATCTTGACCTTTCATCTTCCTCTAACCTTGGCAAAATCAGTTCTTCCATAAATATTACCATTTATGCTTTTTCTTGGTTTCCACATTCCTCTGCTTTATAACAATTTTTGTAAAACTTCCAAAATATCTTAAATCTATCTGTAGGGTCTCTGTTTTTTTTTTTTTTATTGTCATAGGCTCCATAAGTATGGTAAATGACCCTTTCTACTCTCTGTTGCCCATGCCATTGTGCTAAAAGCTTTTTGTGCTTTAGAGTTGTTTTCAGAAATCTGTTGCTTAATAGTAAACTTTCTAATCTGTATATTATTCAAATACTCTCATATTTTCCCTTTAACACTCTGTAGTTGTTCTTCTGTCTGTTCAGTGACATTCCTTTTATTCTGTAGTACTTTAACCTTCATCAACCTACTCTAAATAACTCCGATTTCTTTTCCATATCTCTCTCCTTATTTCTACCATGTTTTAAAATTCCATTTTAATGTTATCTTCCTCGCTAGCTATCCCTTGTGAAGACATTTTTGTATTTCCTAATAATTTTCAAATTTCCCCTACCCATTTCTTAAATTCCTCTCTTTTTAACAGATAAGTAGGAAAGCACCAGTGTTTCAGGTTTACTTCAGTGCAGTGCATCTTTCTTAGATTTTTTATGGTACATTGTCAAATAGTTATTGGTTGTGTGTCAGAGCTTTCAACTGGATAACGTGCTGTTGTGAAATACAATTTCTGTTCAGCCCAACCAAGTTGTTGTACCTTGGAAAATTAATATAGAAATTCTGTCTGAGTTCCCACTACTGAATTTATATCTTCTGTATCAAATGTTCTTGTACATTTCTTCAGACATTTACTCTCTCTTCTTATATTCTCTTTTAGGTCTACTGATGCATTTTTTCCTTCTATTGCAAACCAAGTTCCAGTATTCACGTATAAAAAATATTCCCCACTGAAAGCAAATTATTTCTCTCAAAGTTCTCTTAAGCTTGCTAAGAGTAATTTTAGGTGGAATAGAAGTACACAGCAGTATAATCCTCCACTCCTGTCAATAACTCCTTACATCCATAAATCTGCCACTGTATTTTTCCTCTTTTATCATTTCTGGAGCTCCTCTAGCAATCTGTGTTATTACTGCTCTTTTTCCCTTACATTCTGGTGAATGTCCACCCTGAAATCCTTTTTCCAAATGTGCCTGTTGCAACATTGCTATTTACACCCTACATTTCTTGTTAAAATTCAGTGCTGTCTGTCTTTGTTTGTACCTGTAAGAACATTTGCAGTTTGTAGTAATATGGACAGAGTACCCTTTACGATAGAAACTGTTGCACCCACCTGCTGTACCTGACAGGTGTTTTGAATATTTATTTCCAGCTTTTAGGATACATCCACTCACAATTTTTGGCAGGCTGAGCTTAATATGTAATTTCTTATCACCTCCACTTGAACCTTTGTCATTTTTTTCAGAATTTTTTTATTTCAGTGAATATACTTGGAACAAAACAGTAAATATATTTTTAGAATCCCTCATCATCTTATAACTTTCAACAAAAGCTTAAAGCTATGTACACTTTCAGAAAATGACGTTTACCCATCTATATAGGAGCAGATGTCCTAAATAGACAACTACACCTACAGGCATTACCTATTCTGAAATTAAGGTTACCTATGATGAAGTGCATGTTAGAGCCTGTGTTCCTGTTTACACTGATTGTCTTTTTATCTTATCTGTATTTCCCTGCTAGATATAAAAAAAAAGTTTGCATGCTTTTAATAAACATTAACTTTTAGCCGTAAGAGAGGTACAGTGGCTGCCTTTAAATAAACTAAACTGTGCACTGTTATATTTAAGTGATTTGCCAATGATTGTACACTTGCCTTTGGAACACAAAGTGTTATGCAAAAACTGCAGAACACTGTTAATGTTTGCACTGTTAATACTGAACTTAATTTCCCTGTTTTCCTTAGTGGTATCAGTGCATGGAAAGACTTGTTTTGTACCCATAGATTTTAATAGGCACACTGAGGCACATGCACAAAGGTTCTCAGGAGATTACTAGGCTAACGGCTCAAGAGCCCGTACAACCCTAGCCAGTTTTACCCAGATTTACCCAATTTTCTATCCCTAGAGAAGAGATAAGGGTCAGCAAGCAGGGTTTTGACAATTTTTACAGACTGCCTCTATTCATAAGGAACATGGGTGCCACCCCAGGAGTGAATTTATAATTTCCCATCCATTGGTCCAAATTGCACTTTAAGATTCTCAGGCAAGGGCTCTGCTTCATGTGAATAGGGAACGTATTCCAGAGGAGGGGTAATCTCTGGAACACATCTGTCTCTTCAGCATGATCTATTCATGTCAGAGATCAGGTTTAGATCCTTGGTGCTGGGAACCCTTGTGCAGTTAGTTTTGTGAATATGCAACATTTCCATCAGGGCTGGGTCAGAGACCGGCTTTTGTAGGTCAGGCATAGATCACCCCTCAGTAATCGGTAGGAAACTGAATGCAGTGATAGTGCTTTTAATATGTCCATATATGCCATGTTGGTTATATCCTTTATGTATTTGGTGAGAAACCTCTGAGGACACTCCAGTTGTTGCAGGTGCTTGGCGAGGTACATGCCACAAGGTGCATTCTACTAGATTATTGGTCTGATAAGGGCCACGTTTAGTGGTACTATGACATCCTTGGATCTGGATGCAGTGCCCTTACTTATAAGCTGAGCCACATAGAAGAATTTTCTCACCACAGTGAACACATGGCTGTCAAAGTTCATACTATCTGAATACCCAGATCTGTCACCACTGGGTCCACTATTGGGATGGGGGTGCTATCTGTGTTGTAATTTGCAGGGGTATTTGATGTTTTCAGAAGGCATTATAGGGCGCTTCTTCTTCACATTTAGTTTGAGGCTGTGGCTCTGACATCAATTAGTCTGTGTCAGTCCTTTCTGTAGGATATCAGTATCGTTTGGGGAGTCACTGATTGCATCCAACTTAGTTATCAGTAAAATTGGTCAACCAAAGGCCATCAGCAGTTGCTTTGACATCTGAGAAGTATATTCCAAACAGTAGGAAGCCAGAACTAAGCCCTGTGGTATTCCACTGGTGACTGACCTCTACCAGGATGTGAATTCTCTAATTCTAACAACATGTGTCCTGTCTGTGAGTCATTTGGTTGTCCATCTGATGGTGTAGAGGTTTATGCCCAATTATATAATTCCCAAATGGAGTATCATTTCAAATGCCTTGGCCAGGTCAAGGTAGGTGGTATGCACAGCATTACCCTCACTCATGACCTTGGTGACCTTCTCGAAGAAGACTACCAGATTGAGCAGGCAGGACCTGCCATTAACTATGTCAAACTGGGTTGGGTGTGGAGTCTGGAGATTTTCTGTGTTATTAGTCAGATCCATGATTTCCATAGCCTTGCATATGAGGCTGATCAGATGTATGGGTTGGTAGTTTCCTGGGTCCATTGATGGTCCCCCCTTGTGTAGAGGGCTGATTGTGGCTGTCCTGAACTGTACTGGGACAAAGCCTGGCTGGAGACTGTGGTTAAATAAAGATCCAAGTGGATCTGCTAGGTCATGTTTCAGGCTATTTAATAGACACCCTAGAATTCTTTCAGGGCCCACTGCTGCCGTGTTTCTAAGGTGCTCCATTAAAGTCTATGGACTTACTGCACATTACCTAAGATAATGTCACAACAGGAAAAGCTAAAGTTGGGGGGCACAGTTTACTGAAAAGCTTACAAAGCTTTTTATTAAAACGTGGCCCAAAAATGTAAAGAAGGGTAAATGGGAAAATGCACTGTTGCACTTGACTCATCGGCAGCATATATACAAACATTGGAAAAACACTTTAAATGCATTAAAGTATTAAAGCTGCTGTGAAAGCAACTACCTGTATATCTTATTCACTCACCACAATTTCAGACCATTTATTTTTCACTAAACTGCTTGCCATTGTATGTGCAAATGTTAATTATGTGCTGAGAGAAATGTACAAAGTACTGAGTGTTCAGAGGTCTGATTTCACCTACAGAGAGCTAATCTCCAAGTAAAAGCAGTTGGTATTGAGAAAAGAAAACCGCTAGTAACTTTGCAGATGCTGAAAGAATCTTTGTAAACTTCACTTAGAGTAATTGTTTGCATTGGTATACTTCTTGCCTGCCATTGAAAGAATTTGCTAGTGAAAAAAAAATAGCTAATGACCTGGCAGATTAAAGAATACTGCCATTTTCACACCTTGTATCATTTCGCTTTATTTTTCAAACTGTTTGCTTAAAAACATGTATTTAGTTTAAACCAGGGACATGTGTCTAGATATTCACCCTGTAAAAACAGAAGAGATCGTTCTTTTTAGCTCCGCATACGATTTGATCAGAGTACTTCCAAATGCCAGTCCCAGCAGCCCAAGATCACAGCATTATATTAATTTTAACGTGCTTCATTCCAGCCTCTTACCTTGCCATACTAAAAGCATAGACACATTACATCTAAGTACAATTACTTAATTTCTTTAATACTTGTAACATGTACAACAGTCACTGATAAGACATTCCCTAGCTCCCATTTAAAATACACTACAAAACTGCTTTATAATATACCATGTAATTTATATCATGACTCTGTTAATAAGAACAAAATAATTTACTTACAATTATGATGTGAATTGGGGAATATTTTTTACACTTTATCCACCAGTTTAATACAGTCAACAAAATTCCAGATGTTCTTCGTGTTTCACTGTTGCAGTCATTACATTTGGGTAATCCTGCTGGCAGGTTGCCCTCAGTCGGCCTGAATTCCAAAGTCTTGGGTCCTGCGTCGGCTGCTGTCATCTCTTCCCTGACGTCAGGTCGTCAGGGGCATAAAAGAAGCAGCCAACGCCATTTTCTTCAGTCTTTCTTGCCGGGCGGTGCCCAAAGCAGAAGCAGTTCGCAAGTGCCGGTCAGCCGACTCCTGAGATTTTCGTGTTCGAGTTTCAGACCCGAAGTCTTCAATAAAACTAAGTACCCCATTGGGGAAACTTTTTTCTTGCTCCAGACCAATGTCAGAAAAAGTTAATAATTGTATTTCTTGTGGAAAGCAAATACCTCATAAGGACTTTCATTCTTACTGCATTCCTTGCCTAGGCCCTGATCACGTTTCTGGTTGTCGGTTTTGTGCTAGATTTAACCAACACACTATTAAGCGGCTGTATAATTTTGCTTTAAACTATTTTGGGCGCCGGTTTAATTATCCAGAAATGTCGTTGGATAGCCATCCGACTACCGGAGTTCACAAAAAACACAAAGAAAAGGAGAGAGATAAACAACCGAGGTCCAAAACCGACGACTAAGCTTCTCCTAAGCCAGTCGCCGGTTCTCAGTGAGGCACTTTCGCAGCCCCTGACGCCCGCTACTTTAGAGTCGCAGGCCGCTACCGATCCCCATGTGGAGTCGGCTATGCCGCTGGAAACTCAAGGTGTTGGAGCCTCGGACACTATTCCCTCAGATGGGTCCGGAGCCGCTGAGTAGGCACCAGCTTCTGAGGGTGTGTTCAGACCTAAACATCTTTACATTAAACCAACTTCAGCTTCAAAGGCAAAGACTAAAGCACCTTCTAAAGCAAAGAAACAAACTCGAGCCATGTGGACAGGCCTCTAAGCCCAAAAAAACAGATGCTCAAAATGGCCGAAGATTTTATTACCTTGATCAAGGGTTCCCATCCCCCTCCTGATAAGAGGCCTAGGCAAGAGACTGACTATGAATCTTCAGATCAAGTTTCTATTTCTTCTGATTCCTCTTCTGATCAGGAATATTTTCTCCCCCCCCATGAGGATTCTGATGCTGAAGAATATATACCTTCAGCGTCTCCTCCAGAGGACTATTCTTTTGGGGGAAACCTTGCATACCATGAGGGAGCATCTCCACTGGGAGAGCCAAGATTTTTCAGAATCTGACAAGAGGCTCAGGGATTTCCTTTTACTACCATAACACAGGCCTCTTGCCATTCCACCTGTGTTAGACATTGTAGATTATGTGTTTTTGTAGTCTAGTCTGACCCCTGACCTCTTACCTCCAGCTCCTGTTAAGCCTAACAGATATTACAGGGTTCCTGACTCTCTCAAATTCCATTTTAAAAACCCTGCTGCTGACCCAGAAACTATTTCACAGGGTCCCAAAGGAGTTTAAGGCTTCCGCTGCAAACAACACTACCCCCTCTGACAGGGATTGTAGGGTACTGGATAGATGGACAAAAAAGGTTTACACATCTGCTACTTTGGCTATAAGGGCCTTAAACTGTCAGTTTCATATGCTCAAATATCAGCAACATGTCATGGCATTGCTTAAACAGAAAATGTTGTTAAACTCTGAATGTGCAGAAAACAAAGAAATGCAAGATTTATTACATGCAGCTGAACAAGTTGGAAAGCATACTTTGCAATGTGGTTTTGATTCTTTGGAGACCTCCTGCAGGGCCGTAGTTACAGGTCCTGTAATTAGGAGGCATGCTTGGTCAAAGGAACAAAATCGGCCTGATCATGTTAAAGTTAAATTATTAGATGCCACTTTACAGCATGATACTTTGTTTGGTGTTAAGGCAGAAGAGGTGTTAAAGAAACTGGAGGACAAAGCTAAATCTATGCAAACTGTCAAAGATTTTTTACAAGTACAGCCACCTAGGTTTAGTAGACATTGGCCTACAAAGAATTGGTCCTTTCCTGTGTCAGACAGACCTCAAAGGGGCAGATCCAGACGCCCTAGAGGCAGTTCCCAGGCGCAAGGTTCATACCACTCAAAGCAATGGGGGGCTTCTACCTCCAAAGTTGGAGAAGACAAATCACACCCATACAGGAAACAGTCCCAATGACTTCCCCCTGCCGGCACCAAGCACTTATGTCCTGGCAGCACCCTTGGGGGAAAATTTGTACTTATTTCTCAAATCTGACACATTATAACCCAGGACAAGTGGATTCTAAATATAGTGTCACAAGGCTACAAGTTCCATTTCCATACCCTGCCAAAGGCAAACGGCTGGCCAGATCTGCCAAAAAATCAATGGGCAGAGGCGCAAAAACAAGTCTCATCCGTCATGGACATGGGGGCCATTCAACAAGTACCAGAGCAAGAGCAGGGACAAGGATTTTAATCAAGACTGTACTTGGTTCCCAGAAAGGACAAGGCCTGGAGACCAATACTGGACCGATCTATTTTGAATACATTCCTGGATATACCAAAATTCAAAAATGTTAATTTTGCAGCAGCTTCTGCCCATGCTGGGCAAGAATGCTTGGCTTGTGACTTTAGACCTAAAAGAGGCATACCTGGATGTCCCAGTCAGACAATCATGCAGAAGATACCTCAGATTCAAGGCTTGCTCAATGCATTACCAATTCTCTGCACTGCCCTTTGGCTTATCTACTGTGCCCAGGGTCTTTACAAAGTGCCTGGCACCAGTAATTGCATTCTGCAGACAAAGAGGAATACAAATATATCCTTACTTGGACGACTGTCTAATTCAAGCAGAGAACAAGGACATTCTTCTACAGTATCTGGCATTTGTGAAAAGACTTCTAACATGCCTAGGGTACACAGTCAACGAAAAGAAATCAAAACTAGTACCTTCGCAAGAGGTAATATTCCTGGGTGCAAGCTTGAATACAACTGCCCAGATGGCTTATCTCACGCCAGACAAACAAAGGCAACTGACTACCTATTTCAAAATGTTGGCAGCAAAGGCCAAGTTATCTGCAAGAAAAATTCTGCAGGCTTTGGGCTTCATGGCATCCTGCATCCTACTAATTACATATGCAAGACTGCATATGAGGAAACTTCAATGGTACCTAAAAAGTGTTTGAACTCAACATTGCCACAGCCTGGAAATAAAGATTACTCTCATTCCCTGCCTGCAACAGGAGTTTTGATGGTGGGAGAAGGCTTGTCACCAGAACAAGGGACAGCCATTCACATTACTCCCAGCCAGGCAAACACTAACAACGGATGCTTCAGATTATGCCTGGGAGGCCCACATGGCAGGAAGATGCATTCAGGGCACATGGCCCTCAAACCAAATGCATCTACATATCAATCAAAAAGAGATCCTAGCTGTTCAAAATGCCCTGACAGCCTTCAAGGACTTACTTCATCCGGGACAACTACTGATAAAGACAGTCAGCACTACGGTCATGTGGTATATAAACAAGCAGGGGGGCACACATTCCTACCCCCATTGCAGACTAACCATGACTTTGTGGGACACAGCATTGACTTACCAAGTACATCTGCAGGCACAATTCCTGCCAGGAAAGAAAACACTCTGGCAGACGAACTAAGCAGAAACCTTATGGATCCCCACGACTGGCAGCTGGATCCACAAGTCTTCAGCATGATAACAAGGAAATGGGGATGCCCGGACATAGATCTATTTGCCTCCCCTCACAACTACCAACTAAAAAGATTCTGCACCAGGACTTACCACAAACAAGCATTGAAAGTGGACGCCCTATCTTTCAGCTGGAAAAACCTATCAGTATATGCCTTTCCTCCACTGCCTCTCCTCCCCAAGGTACTCCTAAAGGTCAGATAGGAAAAGCCAAAGATGATACTGATCGCCCCAGACTGGCCCCACCAGTACTGGTATTTAATCCTAAAGAGCTTGCCTCAATGCCCAGCTTGAGCCTTACCTCAAATACCTCATGTACTGTTCCAGCAAAACAATCAGATCCTGCACAGCCAACTCAGTACTTTAATGGCATGGTGGCTAATGTAGTCATACAAAACACACCTCTCAGTAAAGCTGTGATGGATGTCATTTTGGAAGCCAGAAGGCCTAGTACTAGAAAATCATATGCTGGAAAATGGAAGAGATTCTGTGCTTGAAACCAGGCACAAGGAACTGATACAGCTGTTCCAAATATTCCTCAGATTTTGCAATACTTAACTGAGATGCTGGACTAAGGCCTATCTTTTTCATCAATTAAAATTCATGCCTCTGTCATTTCGGCTCATTACAATACAGAGACACCAATCTTTTCTCATCCTTTACTAAAGCAGTACCTAAGAGGAGCCAAAAACATAAGACCTCCAAGGAGATCACCAATGCCTGCATGGGACCTCAACTATGTCTTGGAAAAACTCACCCTGCCTCCTTTTGAGCCAGCTGCTACTGCTAATATAAAGTTTTTATCTTGGAAAACAGCTCTGCTCCTAGCAATAACGTCTGCAAGACTGGTTTCAGAGCTACAGGCACTCATGGCTGTGGAACCTTTATCATGTTTTATCCAGACAGGGTCTCTCTGAGGACAAACCCAACATTTATGCCTAAGGTGGTGTCCAGTGTGGCTCTTAACCAAACTGTTCATCTGCCAACTTTTTTATCCAAGTCCTCAGAACAAGGGGGAGAGAATTCTGCAGTCTTTGGACGTACACAAACTACTTAGATTCTACTTGGACAGAACCAAAGTTTTCAGACGACAGAACAATTACTAGTGGCATATGCTGCAGGATCACAAGGAAAGGCTATCTCAAAGCAGACTATTTCAAAGTGGATAGGCCACTGCATTCGTTTCTGCTATTTACACCATAGCAAGCCAGTGCTTAAGGGCATTAGGCCACATTCAACCAGAGCTGCAGCCACTTCAACAGCTTTTCACAGGGGAGTACCAACCAAAGACATATTAGAGGCTGCTACTTGGAGTTCAGTGCACACCTTTACAAAGCACTATCATCTGCCACTTTACTGTAAATCCAGGGCAGGCTTCGCCACTGCAGTTCTGCAGGGCCTCATACCTCCTCCTAATGCTGTTTAGCTCCAGCCTCCCAACCATAGCTTTGGGACTCTACCCAAATGTAATGACTGCAACAGTGAAACACGAACATAGTACAGTTGTGTACACTTACCATAAATGTAGATGTTCGAGTGTATTCACTGTTGCAGTCCAAGTTACCCACCCACCTTCCCCATTTTTTCTGCTGGAACTTTTCTTTCCTTCTCTGACTTATACAACCTTTGTGGTGTATTTGCTTGTAGATGAAGGTAAAGTTTATATTGGAGTATGTATTTTTATATAGATATAAATTTTGGCTACCCTTTTAGGGGCACCCGACATCTGGGGCAAGAAAAAGTGAAGAAAATGGCGTTGGCTGCTTTACAGTCTCCCATCTTTTCTCTAATTTCACAATGTTGCTTGACCTGTTGATGGTCATGTCCATCCCCATCAACCAATCTCTGTTCAGATGACTCTTTTAGTCAGCTGCTGTGCTTTTTTTTTGTCGTCACAGAAGCATTATGAGAAGAATGAGAGGCAGTGTCCCTTCTGCTTCATGTCTCACTTTTTGTTGGATGAACTTTTTTTTTTCCTCTGTAGCCTGTTCTGCATCCAGCAATGTTTTTGATCCTCCAGGAAAAAAGTATTATGAAGATAGCTGGGTACAGCTGCTTGAATCTAACATTTGCCTCTCCACTTTTCTTGACTGCTGAGGAAAAAAAACATGCTTCTCTTCTGCCTGATGAATAGTCATTTTCCACAAACATTCTGTTGTCTCCTGTTTTAAATATTTTTACTTTCTGGCAGTTTTTTTTTTTTTTAAGAGCAACTCTTTCTGCTGGTGTGATTGTATCTTTATTAATGTAGGTCTTTGTTCCATTCTCATGGCCAGGTTTGAAGCATACACTTAATGTGCCGTCAGTTAACAAATCCTGCTGGAGAACATCAGTCCAGTTTCTTATTTGTACTTTCATAGCATTAATACAGTCTTTCCCCTCCAGTTTCTCTGGCAGAGCAGAAACTTTTTTTTCTGTATGTGGTTTCCCTTCTAACTATACAATTTTTTGAAACTTCTGCTTGAAAAGCCTCAAGCTCAGTCAGACTTTTATTCATTTCCGCCCATATTTTTGGAGTTTTATCAGCTCATATGAAGAGCTAGTTAAAGGTTATTTTGTGTGTGTGTGTGTGTGTGTGTGTGTGTGTGTGTGTGTGTGTGTGTGTGTGTGTGTGTGTATATATATATCCTTCTGTGTTTCACTTATTTTAAGCACCTGTGAGTGCATTTGATTTATATTTTCCTCTAAATTACTGGAAGCCATCTCCTGAACCAAAGCTGAAACTTTAACTGCTATTTGCTGAATGGCTAAAAGATTCTTCATATCCAGAATTTTCTTTTCTCCTTTTCTAGTTAATTTTCTTGTACTTTCTTTGCTTGAATCCAGGCACTGTAATTACAAGCCAGTAACTGAATTGTATCCAGTGTGGTTACTTTAAGGTTTTCTTATGTTGTAAAACACCTTTATTAACAAGTTCATTTACAAACATTATACATCACATATGATATTTATCTTATGATCTAAGCAACAGTTTCTAAATTATTCAGTTCTGCCTTCTCTTAAATCTAACTCCTCCTCATTTTTCTGCATGAATTCTTTTCACAATTTCCATTTTTTTCTATGTAATTTGCTCCTACATTTTTCTAAATATCCCACTTTGTGTTCTTTTATCTCTGTTAAAATATTTATTGTTTCAAGTATAGTTGGTTAAGATTTTGATATCCATTGCTTTTGTGGCAGCAATCATAATTAAACTTAAGGCCTTAGTATGTCTAGGCAACTCGGATCCTGTATCTCAGCTCAAAAAGTAAATTTCCTTTGTCAGGGATACCGGGTGAGCAGATGTGCGTAACAAAAGTACTTAGTAGGGAATTTTTTAAGTCTGCGAACTTAGTACTCTTCCAAAGCATACATTCCCAGTTACTTCTTTCTTCCCCATCCCACCTCCAACATTTCCCATCTACCTGTGTAAAAATTATTTGGAATCTGCTTGGGGTACAAGTATCTATACAAACCCTTCCAGGAAGACATAGTAAATCTTCTAGATTTTGTTGCATATTTGTTAGCCATCCATATGTCCTCCATTGTTTTTTTGTGAACTACATATTTAATCTCATTTCCCAATCTTTTGTGTCCTCTTCTGAGTGACTCCTAATTATCCATTTTTACCAGCAGCTTCTGTTCAGATTCAACTAAAAACTCAACAAGTCCTTCATTTAGGATTCCATAATCCCTTTTTCTTTGTCTGTATACTCTATCAATCCCTGATAGAGAAGGCAATCACTAGCCTGCTATCCAAATGTCTTTTTGGTCTCCTCTTACTCCACTACGTTTCCTTCTTTAATTATTTGTTCTCAGTACCTTGGCTCCTGTGCCATTTTCCTCAAGTAAATTCCAGGCCTCTCGTCTGTTCTCTGTACCCCTAATTGCAGTCAATCCTATTGGCAGAACCCCCTTTTCCATTCCTCTGTTGGCTTAGTTCTTCGTATATTTTCTGCTCTTTCATGAATATAATACTTTTCCTCACTTTTTTAATTTCTTCAAATCTTTTGGGTTTCTAATACCATGGCAGGAAAGGACTCCATTCCTAACTCAAAGTATGATTAAAGTTCATGAAATTTAATATTTTTTCAATCTTTGATATTAGTCGAAAGTGCTCTTCACAGCACCCGCAGTGTGCCCTGTAATGACTCCTCCTGCAAGTCATACAGAGTCACATGTGCTGGTAGCATATCTAAATACAATTGTAGATTATATTTTTATAAAACACGTTGCTCCTGCTACTGTTGGAACTGTCTGGGTATCTTTATTCCACATTGCTCTCGTTTCTGCCTGTAAATCTTGATACTTTATAATTTTGTGTCTCTCTGCACGGAAGACACTGTAGTCAGTGGGTATAACAATTTCAATAATCAGTGCTACTTTTGTCTTCTTTTCATGAACCACTTTATTTTTCTCACATCTATCTTTTGAACTGTTGGTAATGGGTTATCACATGTGATGTAGACTTCTTCATTTACTATGAGCTTTGTGGCTTATGTTTCCATTTTTTTTTTCAGCCACTTCAATACCATAATGTTTGCACAATCCCCAATGCAGCAGTCTTGCCACATTATTATGCCTGCACAATAATGCACATTATTATTATTATTATAATGTTCTATATGACTGTTGCTATTGTTCTTAGGGATCTGCATCCAGAATACCACTCTTTCCTTATTTCTTGAATTTCCCCCTCATCATCATCATCCATGTTCACGATGAATTGTAGCTTTGTGTTTGTATTATGTATAAGAGCCTTTATTGTATAGCTCTAAAATATCCATTCAAATCAAGAAATAGTGAACCTCATTGCTCTAAGATGATCAAGTTATTCTACTTGACGCTTCCCCAACCAGATAAAATCTTTCAACTCTTTATTGTTATCTTCAGCTTCTGCTCTGATTTATGAAAACATGCCTGAACTGTGTATAAAACTGAAATGACTGAAAACATTTTTTATTATTTGTATATTGCTATACACATTCATAGGCAGGAGCTTCCAGTTTTTCTGTGTACATTTGTTTAGTCTCTTTCCTCATACCCTTAGATGCCATAACAGAATCATTTTCAATCCATCCTTAATACTTCATTTTATCATGCCCTCGTAAGCTTGGGTATTGCTGATTCAATTCATGTTTGGGTACATAGTTTACAGCTCTATAGCCTTTGTTTTATCTTCATTAATTTTATATCCCGAAAAAACTTGTCCCATAACACCGTGATGTCCTTTTCTTATTTTATCAGGTACAAAATATTGTCTGCAAATAAAAGCTCTTCTTGATTACCATAACAATTATACCCTTGAATTTCTGAGTCCCTTATTTTCTTTGCTAGTGATTCTAAATATAATGCGCACACAAAAAATGGGAAGGAGGACACCCCTACTTGGTTCCTTTGTTCAAACGCAACTCATCAGAGAGGAACCCTCCCACTTTGATTTTTGCTTCAATCTCTCATATATCCTAATTAACCTTTTTATTGTATCAGGGAATGCAAATGCTTACAATACCCTACTCATAATATCCTAGCTTAATGTGTGGAATACTTTCTCTGCATCAAGACCCATAAATAATGGCAGTATTTTCTAACATTCTGGGCAGCATAGTGGCACAGTGGATAGCAATGTCACCTCACAGCAAGAGGTTCCCCAGTTTGATTCTTGGCTGGGGTGCCTTCTCTGCAGAGGCTGCGTGCCCTCCCTGTGTTTGCATGGATTTCCTCCGGGTGCTCCGGCTTCCTCCCACATTCCAAAGACATACAGTAGGTGGATTGAGCACTCTAAATTGGCCATAGGTGTGAGTGTTCCTGCAAGTGTCTGGTGGGGAAGAACTATGATGACAGGGCTAGCCACTTGGCTGTGTAAACCTTGGCTCTAGATTGTGACTGTTGAAGTGACACCCTGACCCCATGTGCAAAAATGGGAAGAACTGGGTTGTGAATGGATGGATTTCTATATTCTTCCCTCTGAATCATCATTGTTCTGTTAATGTCAGATGTTTGCCTCCCCTTTAGAAAAACGCATTGATCTGTATCTTGTCAATTTTGGCAACAACTTACCCATTATTTTAGCTATTATAGACATAAACACTTTACAGCCATAATTTAAAATCGAAAAGGGCCTATATGAAGCTGGATCTGATAGGTCTTTACCGTATTTAGGTATTGCAGCCACCACAGCTTTTTTTCCAGGATTTTGGTTCTTCCTCTTTTTAAAATATTATTAAACAAAACTTTCCAGATCTTTCTCAATCTCTTCCCTCCTAGCTTCCAAACTTCCATTCGAATACCATTTATTCCTGGAGACTTTCCTGCAGCTTGGTTATACATCACTGTATTTTCCTCTTTCTCAATTGTTATTTGTTGAACCTCATCTATCTCGAACCTCTGCATAGTTAAGTCTTTCATAAATATTTCTATTTGTCCTTTTTCTTGATTTCCCCATCTCTCTGCTTTATACACATTTTCATAACATTTCCAAAATATCTCTAATGCCTCAACAGGATGTCTGATTATTTTTCTTGTTAGACTCCCTAAGTTTTGCAGCAACAGTTTCTGCTTTCTTTTGCCTAGGTCATTGCGCTAAAAGCTTTTGTGCACTAGAAATATTATCAAATAACAGCTGCTTAACATCACCCACTAATGTTTGGTAGGTTGATTCTTTAGTGTTTTCTTATCTACATTTTCACCTATGTCACATTATACAATACTTTTTGTTTTAATGAAAACACTCAAACAAAATCAAACACATCCCAGAACCTGATAACATAATGCAAACACACAATGTTATGTACATATTCAAATAATGAAGTTTAACCTTCCTAAGAGAAACAGTTGTCCCAAATAAGCAGCTACAAACACAGGCTTTATCTAAACTAAAGTTGAGGGTATCCATGCTAGGATGCATGTTACTGCCAATGCTCCTACTTACACTAATTATTGTATTTTCTTTTTTTATCTTAACTCCCCTCTCAGGTGCAAAAAATCAGCTTGCATTCTTTCTGCAAAAAATTACTTTTGGCCTAGAAGAAGCCAGTGCCTATGCTTTTTATTGTTGTATAATCAGCTTGTCTCCATGGAAACCTAAGAAAAAATGCATCCCGCATCTACGGGTGTATAAAGATGTGCTGTAACATTTATTGCTAAAGAAAAACTTTTCATTACATTCAGTGTTCAGCTCTACTTTGTTTTATGATCTGTGTACTTGTGTACCTCATCCCCATCTCAACAACCCCAAGACTAAGGCTGCAGCCTATTAACTTAAACATGCTTTTGTCTGGCCTTTTTTTCTTTTTGTATTGTAATGCCTACATTTCTTAATACTAAAAAGGATGAACGAGAGAAGAAAAGGCATCTGTTTACTTTAGTATCTTTATCATATGCAGCAATAACTAAAAATACATTGCTATATAGCATGCAATTTGTAACATGAAAAGTTTTAAGATAAATATTAAGACCAGAATTTTTTTTTTACGTACAGTTAACCTTTTGCTACCTCTTCCCTTTCCCTTAATGTCATTCCATGCATTTATTGACATGATGTGGGGAACTGAATGGCATTTGCCTCATAAGTTTACAGTCAACAAAAAAGTGCATTCTTTCCACTTTTTCTTGTACAGCTACATTTCACAAATGAAAAAAATGAAGCTTTATAATCTCAGATTTATTCACTAATTTCCATGTTGCTGGTCTTCTTCCTGTTCATTTGCATCACCCAACTCCAGATGCCGGTTCATTTTCAAGGTACTTCCGATTCTTGTAGTTAGCTCCTGTGCTTTTCTCTCTCTCTCAAGCTTTTTTCTTTGGAACATAGGAAGAGGTTTCACTGGCCAAGTCTCTCCATGTGCCTTATTTTCAGAAGAATAAGAAACATAGTCCCCTTATGTGTGATGGCTCACTTTTTGTTGGACAAACTTTTATATTTTCTCCTTAGCCTGTTCTGCATCAAAAATTACTTTTTTTCCTCCAGGAAAAATATTCTGAAGACAGATTGATATAGCAGCACGAATCTCACACATGCCTCTTGACATTCCCTGAATACTGGAATATTTTTTTCTCTTCTTTCTGATGTACAGTTGATAATTATTTTCCACAAGCACTCTACAGTATCCAGCTTGTAATACTTTGCCCTCCTGCCTCAGTTTTGTCAGAATTGATTGTTTGTGATGATAGGATTGCCTCTTTACTAATACAGGTGTTGACTGCTTTCTCATGGCCAGGTTTGGAGTATAAACACAATGTGCCCTTTAAATTAACAGATCCTGACATGCAATACCAGTCCAGTTGCTTACTTGTGCCTTCATAGAATTAATAGTGTGTTCTTTCTAGTGTGTCTGTTACAGCAGACAGTCACAGTTTTTCTGTGTGCTCTGATCTCCATTTCTACCATTTTTTTTAAAACAAATTTCTTGAGCAGTCTTGTACTCTGCCAGCCTTTTTCTTCATGCTGACCTCTGGTTTCATTAGCTCATTTAAATATCTGTTTAAAGCTTCTTTCATTTTGTCCAGTCTTTTATTTGAGTTGATAAATGCGTTATGTGTTTCATCTCTGAGCACATTTAATTTATTTTTTTTCCTGCAGATTACTGGAAGTCATGTCTTGCACCAAAGCTGGAGCTTGAGCTGCTTTTTGATGAGCAGCTTCAGGATTCTTCCCAGACAGTGTTTTCTCTTTACCTTTCTAGATGATTTTCTTTCAGGCTGTCTTAGTTTCTTCTTTGCTGGCATCTAGGCAGTGTACTTACCAGACAGTAACTGAATTTACTAAAAGTGACAGAGTTCCTGGCCCTTTCCTTTCTGTTTCTTTTTTTCACACTGGGAGAGTGGAAGTTAAGCTGTTGATCAGTGTGTAGCCGTCTTGGAAAGTCCCGATGGATGAGTGTTCTTGTTCTAATACATTTCATTCATCAGGTTAGTTATTTAAAGCCAGTTGTAGACAGTGATGGGAGGGTCTAGGGAGCTCATTAGAGGAAAATCTGGGAGATGGAAAAACAATGAGCAAATCCCAAAGCTTGGAGGTTAGCTCCTTATTTGAATATTCCTGAAAGACTGGAACCTCATTCTTAGTTAAAATGTTTTTATTTTTATTTCTGACAAAAATGGCAACAAACCATGAGATACTACTATAGAACTATATTTAAGAAAAGTTTTTAGTTATCTGTAATGTGTTGATATATCTACTAGCAAGAACCCTCCTTTTTAAGTCCTACAGTTGGGTTGAAGTGAAGTAGCTGCCACATGATGCTGTGAGATGCATCTTCACATGTATGTATCCACCCCTGGACGCAGTAACTTGTGTAGGAAAAAAAAAGATGATGATACAGATCACTGATTGAGGGAAAAAATAAACATGTAGAACTCATTAAGGATTGGCTTTTTCATAGAGCAGATGATATGATTAGGACTGTATTTGTTGTGTATAATCTAATACCATTTTCCCTGCTTATAACGGCAAGCAGTCTTATGGAAAGTTTAAATGATTCTCAGTTGTTATTCTCTGTTGCACCTTACTGTCTTTTCTAACAAGTCTTAAGCTCTTATCTATAATTTGAACATTATCTAAAAAGGGATCTCTTTATGTAACGAGCAGGGCAGCCTGTTGAAATTATTGTCAGTAAATTGCAAACAAGGATCTGTTCACAAATCACTGTACCTCAATTATGTGTAAACATGTGTAACTTTCAGTATAGAGAACAGAAAACTATACAACTTACCCTTACCTTTTAACAGTCTGTGTCATTTAGTGCTGTATAACTGAAAGCGTCATTTTATTTTTTTTCACATGCTTTAAATGCACTAGCAAAAATTGAAGTGCCCCTTAATACATGGGTTGTGAATGTATAGTAGGCTGATTTGGAGCAAGGCACCAGTTTCATGTGGTTAATGCTTGTGAGTACCACAAAGGCACTTTGCCATCTTTGATTTTATGAGATCACTCATGCCTATTAGGAATGACTTGTACTGTTATCACATTCATCTATTAACTAAGAAATTAAGTTTAATCAGTAAGTTAACTAACTATAAAAAGAATTGAGAGTAAGACATTTGGAACTAGGTGTTTAACCAGGTCACTCCTTATTAATTCTGTAAATGCTTTTAAGTTCTTATATTATTTTTATATAGGTTCATAGGTGTGTATTATTTTAATGACTCTAAGGGACTTTTTAAGCCATGCATCCCAAATCTCTTACAAGTTCTGGTACCCTTGACTAGTGTAAGTAGGGGCTTGGAAGATAAAACATTTACAAGCAGGAGCCTAGGAAATGAACCATTTACAGGCTGCTGTCCATTAGAGACATAGGTACCAAACCAGTGATGAATTTCCTGTTTCCCATCCAGTTGTCCAAGTTGCACTTGAACTGAGTTAGAGAGGAACTGTGCTTCACATGGATGGGGGAGCCTGTTCCAGAGAAGGGGTAGTCTCTGGGGTACATACTTATCTCTCCAGCAGGTCCTGTTTCTGTCACAGGCCAGGTTTGACTTTTGAACAGGTAATTCTTGTGTTTGTTTTCCGGTTTTGCAGGAGGTCCATCAGGGTGGGAGTCTGACAATGCTTTACATGCGAGGCGTAGACTTCTCAACAGCCTGTAGAAGACAGAATGCAGGGATAAGGCTTTGAGGTGGTCTGCATAGGACTTGTTACCTGTGTCTTGTACTCTTTTTAGTGAGGAAAGTCTGTGATGTTCCAATTGTTAGATGTACCTTGTTAGGTACATGCCAAAGGGGGCAATGATGGGTCTGATGAATGTTGAATACAGTGGAACAATGACCTCTTTGGATCTAGATGGCATACCTTTGTTTGTAAATTGCACAACATAGAATGATGTTCTTACTACTGTAGACATGTGATGGTCAAAGGCTAGATTACAGTCTGTGTCCCCCCCCAAGTCCCTGATTACTGGGCAGACTCTTAGGGGTGTGTTGTCAGTGTGATCGTTACCAGGGGTGGATGACTTCCCGAAGGATACTATTATGCATTTATTGACATTTAATTTAGGTCCATGGTTCTAGCAGAAGTGATTTGTTTGTGTCAGCCCTTCCTGGAGAACATTAGTGTCTGTGGGGGATTCTAGGACTGCTCCTAATTTGCAAGCATATGCATATTTAGTCAGCCAGAGGCCTTTGACATTGGCCCTTAACTTCAGAGAAGTAAATGCCAAAAAGTAGTGGATCCCAGGGCCAATCTTTGAGGAACTCTGCTTGTGAGTGGCCTCCTTTGTAAGGGTGGACTCCCCAGTTCTAACCTTCTAGGTCCTGTCTGTGAACCAGCTGGTTATCCACTGGGTGATATAAGGGTTTATACCTAACCTCTTGGGTTTGTCAACAATGCCCAGGTGGGGTATTGTGTCAGATACCTTGGCCAGGTCAAGGTAGGCATTGTGAACCATTTTGCCCTCATCCGTTGCTTTGGTGAACTTCTCAAAGAAGTCCACCAGGTTGAGTAAGCATGACTTGCCTTTGACAAAACCAAATTAGGTAGGTCCACTGTTTGGAGGTTTCCTATGTCATTATAGATCATTTCTGTAGTTTTGCATATGAGACTAGTGAGACTTATGGGTCTGTAGTTTCCTGGGTTTGTATACGGTCCACCTTTGTGCAGAGTAATGAGTGTTGCTGTTCTTCATTTGTGAGGCATGAAGCCTGTTTGGAGGCTACAGTTAAGTAGTAGTTCCAGAAAACCTGATCGGTCATGTTACATGCCATTTAGAAGGCATCCTGGGATATAGTCCAGGCCCATCAATACAGTGTTCTTGGCCTTAGAGAGAGCATTGAGGACCTGTTCCCTAGTGATAGTAGGGGGAGTCATATTTGATGATATTTCTTGAGCAGAGGTTGAGGGGGAGAGAGGAAGAAAATTACAGATTAATTTATCTGCCGATGGGTTTGTTGTATCTTCTGGCTTGGTGTAGGTGAGTCTAGGCTTTTACTGCCTTAATTTGTGATTGCATTTACTGTGTATACATCGAATTTTAAGTATGGCTTTATAATTTTAATTATTGCTTTATATGTGCCGTTATTTTTTTGAGTTTTCTTAAACATTTTGCAAAGAAAATGGATATTCCACCATAATGAATATATAGTAAATGTATTTGTATAGTAACTGTATTGTTATCTTAGAAAGGTTTGCATGTTTTATTGCACAGCATTAAAAGTGTATTTTATATATTTAAAAAAGAGAAAGGTCAGGTGTAGTTTAAATGTGCTTGGCTCTCAGTGAAAAGTTAATATTTTACAGGGACGTTCGGTGATTGTGTAGAATGGCTGTGGATTCCAAAGCAAGCAGGAGCATTCACAAATTCACACAGAATACACTAGACTTTCCTCACTCTGATCACAAAATTAACCATTAGGCAGGGGTATACTTTGTGTTCCCTATCTGTTGTATTCGACAAGGAAAAAACATATTCTGACAAGTTTTCTTTTGGCATTAACCATTTTATTTAAGCCTAGATATTTGTTTCAGTATTCTTCTGTAGTTGAAGACTGCATTTGGGCCTGTGCTCTGCAGTCTTCATTTGATGGATTGTAGTGTACATTTTTCCCTCTTCTGGGCAGCTGGGGAGATCTGCTGTAGTGAGCAGATGCTACCCATAGAGTCCTTGAGTGGTGTACAGTTTGCATCCACACAGTGTCCCATGTGGAAATCCACATAGATAACATTGTTATCTGTGAAGTCTTTGTCAGGGAACAGAGACAGAGGTTAAACTATCTGATTTATGGATGAAACCATACTATATAATCTGATAGTGGAGTTCATTAGTGTAGAGATATTTTATCCCTTCTAGAAGTTGGATGCACCTTTTTCCATGACAGTGTGTTATATGTAGTAGGCAGTACATTACTGGAACTAAAGCAAACAAAATGACTGCCATATTTTATTAAACGATAGTGTCTTGCAGCTTATGCATTTAGATCAATATTGCATAATTTTCAGTGTTGTTGCCAAGCTAACACATGAGGGCTTTGTGCTTGCCACTGATATTTTAATATGACTTTATGAATCCTGATATGTTTTGCTGAACAAAAAGAAGGGCATGGTTTATTAGTCAAGTAAATATTTAAACAGAGTGCTTTGCTAAGGTACAAGGAGTGCAGAGTAGCTATTTGCCAGAGTCTGCCATCTCCCATATTAAAGTTATTTTGCATAAAGAACAACAAGTAAGCTGTGTCCTATTTAATGCTGCCAGATTTGTAACTGCAGAACTGTCTAACCATTATTTTGGTTAACTAGGATGTAGGCATTTATCATTTCTTCTGCAGATATCATGTATATGTACATGAGCCCTTCTCTTAAAGTGAATGGTTATATTTTGTGATAAGAATGTGTGTGTGTGTGTGTGTGTGTGTGTGTGTGTGTGTGTGTGTGTGTGTGTGTGTGTGTGTGAGAGAGAGAGACCGTGTCTATTTGCTTATGTATATACATACAGACACCCACACATGTATGTATGAATCTTAATTTTTACCGAGTTGAAGTAAGCGAGAAAGTCTTACTATCTGTATTCTAATTATGACAGTACTATCTGCCTCCCATGTGACTATAGTCATCCTTACAAATAAAGTAGTAACAGAATATTCTGATTTCTGTCTCTGTAACACTTTTTTTTAATACTTTGTCCCAACACTTTCCAGTCATCAGCTGTAGTGCTTGATTGACTTGCTGTTCTGTCTGACTTACCGATCTCTGTCTGCATTTGATTTTGGATTGGAGCTATTTATTTTTATCTTTTTCTTATATTGCATTTTATTTTAAGTTTTTTCTTCTTTTGATATTTAGAGGTCTTACCTAGGGTCAGTAGAAAAGGATTCCTCTGCAGACAGCAAGTAACATCCAGCTAATTAGTGGAAGAAGCTGAGAAGTAGCATTCCTCATTTAACTACAAATGTTTAGTGGCAAATTTATTTAGCTGTAGTGCTTGTTTGACTTGCTGCTCACTGTCTGACAATTGCTGATCTCTGTCGGCATTTGATTTTTACCACCCACCCACTCTGCTGCTATTTTTAAACTTGGTGTCTTTTGAGTTGTCTGCCTCTACTATAAATCTGATTTTGGAGAATCCTCCGGGTCTCCTCTTATTCTCATTCTACTGAGCACTAAGAGGTCAGCTGGGAAGGCCCTTTCCCTTAGTCTTGTAGATGTGAATGATCTGCTTCCTACATTCCCACTTACTAAAAAAAGAAGAAAAAATGTGCTTTTTTAGCTGCTTTTACTATATTTATGCTTCTTCCTACTTTATTTAGCTTTTTGCTCCATGTTCTTAAAGTTTTCAGTTGCATTTAATCTGATGCAAAATTATTAGTGCTTGTTAGTAGCCTGATTTCATTGTAACTGTTATTCTAAGCCTCTTAGTTCTGAGCTAAGCACTGGGGCTCCAAACTAGTTATCTTACGTAAGGAAGGTTTGTGGTCAAAACTCTTTGTAACACCAGAGGTAGCTTACATCCTTCTGAGTTGGGAATTGCTGGTTGAAGGCTTATTGTGTCTGTTATTCTAAAAGTATCTTGGTTATGTTTTAAGCGCTTGGGCTCCAAACCAGTTTTCAAATTAAGAAGGTTTGTGGTCTAGACACTTGTGACAGGAGAGGATAGCCTATGCCCTTTTGAAATTGGAATCGCTGTGGTCTTTTGTGCCTTTGTTTGTTTGGATAGAGGGCTAGGTTGTCTAAAAATATGAATCTTTGTGCCTGGGGCATTTGGTGACCACACTACTTGAGACAAGTGTTTCTTTATAGTATATATGCACTTTTTTTACCTTTTTTCCAGTATTTCTTTAAAACTGCTACTCCCCGCGCAGCGGTGCCTAACATTGATCTAATAGACGCATATATCCCATAACGTAATTCCCACTGTAATCTGTGTAGGTGCCAATCTCTTGCAGTGCAAGTTTCCCTTAAAATACTCTTACTGTCTAGACAGACTTTTTTTAACTACTAAAGCATCTAGTTTGTGAATATCTCAGCATTTCTTATTAAATTCATTGTGTTATTGACTTATTCAATATTTAAATTTCACTCAGTCCTCCCTAGTAGATCAGTAGCAATGGACATGCACTTCCCGACTCTCTCTATGGTCAGTCTGTTGAGATGGGTTTTCTGAGGTGTTGTAATAATTGCCTCATGTACCTGACAGCCCAATTATTCTTAATAAAACAGATCAAGTATGTGAGAGGTGTAAATGCACTTTAACACTGGAGGCAAAACTCTCTCATACAACCAAAACTTACTGCACAGGGTAAAGACCCTACACATAAAGCCATTTATACTGAGGCATTTACAGGTAACCTTCCTAAAATACTAAATCCTCCTGCTCAGTACAGTCAAAAAAAGGGTCCTCAGCCGTCATGTAAACACTCCGTTGAAACACCACCCACAGCTGCATGTAATAGCACTGTATCCAATGCCTCTACTGCTAAGCCCTTAAGGCAAACCAGTGCACAGCCAAAGTTCCTGGTCTTAGTAATTCTATAATGAGGCGCACTGATTTTTCCTTTACCAGACTGAGTAAGGATTGAGTCAGTTACATGCCTTTCCGGAGTTGGGATCCATCAAGTCAGACAGGCACTCAGGTTCATTGAACCACAGCAGGTACCAGTATGACACTGTCATAGTCTATGTGGGTGTTAATGACTTGAGGTGTACCTCCCTTGACTGTATGAAGCAAGACATGATCAAGCTCAATGATTATGTGCCTCCAACAAGTATGAGCCTAGCACTGAGCAGTATACTACCTTCTCCAAGAATAATGGCATAGATATTTTATAAAAGGTTTGTAGATTGCTTGTTTTTTATATAGGAAGGTTCATTAACTACTTTAGATGAATTTTATCAGATATATACATACTGCCACTATTTTTTTTTAACATTTAAGAAAACTATATTTTTTTCAAATACATTTTTTTGATATTACATAAATTAAAAATACAAATCTTTGCAAGAAAAATGTTGAACACATACTTGCATCATATTAGCACGCACCCACCCTTCAATTTATATATTATAATTAGAAATCAGATGATGCGTATCGCTAGACCCCTTCCAGCCCTCTGCAGTGGCTCCTTTAGCTTTGAAAAATAATGGCCACTCTGCAGCATGACACACACACGCACACAGTGATCGAATGATGGATTTTAAATATTACTCTTAAACTTAGAAACTTGCTAGAGTAACATGGTTTCTTTTAACATGCATTCCACACACAGTGAGAGCAATCGAGCAATTCCTTGGCAGCATCAGCATCTCCTGAAAGGTTTCTGTACCTCTCCATCATACCTATGAAACTCTTAACCACAAGAATTCTAGACACAGCCACAAATAAAGGGGAAACAAAGGCAGAAAAACAGAGACAGATTTTAAATATTGCTCTTATAAACTTGCTTGACTAACACTGTTTCTGTTAACATGCATTTTCCACACACACAGTTATCTGTCAACTGTACAGATTTTTGCAGAATATCCTGATTTTTTGCCTCATATTTTTGGTCTGTTTTCTCATAAAATTGTGGTTTTCTGGCAAATCAATGGCAAATTATTTAGAGCTGAAGTCAGAAAATATAGACAGACATTTGAGCTTCAGACTTCATATCCTTCAGAAAATTCATGCTAATGCAAAACCTGTTCTATTAACTTTCTAATTTTGTAAGCCATTATGTATGGCTTTGTCCAGATTGTTTGCTGTGAGGATGAAAGGTATCCCTCTCTCTCGCACACACACACACACACACACACACACACACACACACACACACACACACACACACACACACACACACCAATCGAGCAATCCCAATAAAAATCTCAACAAAGGAACAAAAATAGGGACAGATTTTAAATATTGTTCTTATAAACGTAATTTTATCTATAGTATAATAACTATATATAAAATGTAATACGCGGAGTTATCTTCACTTTACGGGTCAAATATGTTTTGTAGCTCCAGGTGAATTTTATTTGGTAGAAGAAAGACCAAAATGGCTCTTTTGTTAGTGAAGGTTGCAGAACCCTGCGCTAGACTAAACGCACAAGATGGTAATATGTGTACTCAAATAGAAAATATGATAAATGATTTTAAAAATAGGACGTATAACCTTCAGAAAATAATTAAAATAAAGTAAGAAATTAAAAATAAGAGACAGCTAGAAGCAAAACCTATATTTTCAGAGATGAAAGATAACATACAGTACAAGGCTAATACGATTCAGAACTGTAGGCGTATATTGACCTCTAACAGGAGCACTTCTGATGTTAAAAACATAGTCAAGAAACACTGGCCAATAATACAGCAGATACCTCAATTGAAAGAAATAGGGAATAGAGGAATGAATTTTGGTTATATAAGATCAAATACAATAAAAACAGATTGTTATAACGAACAACTAAGATTAGTTAATAATTATAGAAGTAATCAAAAAAGCCAAAAAAAAGTAAATGGCAATACGCAAACTTTACTAACACAGCACTTTGTCAGTACACAAAAATTGTACTTCACTGAACACCTATTGTAAAACAATAAAATAGATTAAGCACTTTCGTCCTATCATTGGGACATCTTCATAACCTGAACAATATCATGAAAGTACGAGTTTACAATCATGAATGAAAAACCACTACCCACAAAAGTGTCCAATAATTAAATCACACTCCCACAAAAAGCGTCCAATAAAAATTCATCCTATGAAAGAATCATCCAATGAAAAATTGTTGAAGTCATCTGTTACTAAGAAAAAATGTTGCTAAATAAAATAGTGAATACAAACTTCTAAAAACAGAACAAAAAAACGTTAGCCAGCACAGTAATATACTCCTTCAATTCAATAACTACTTAACCTCCAGGGCTCATTTCTTTAATTCACTAATAATTGAGATAATTTCATTGAGCCCTGGAGGATTAGTGGCATCGAAGTACATTTCTCTGTGTAGCAAATGATTTTCCCAGTCACCATTAAATGGTGATATTTTAACCTGCTCAAGAACTAAAAACAAAAATCTCTCCACTCTGAACAGCACATTGCATGCCTGACCAAAGCACTCTTGCTGTTTTTTTATACTGAGACTGTATTGGTCCTGGTAGATCCATTGTTTGAGGCTGTTTTCAGACTTGCCCACATAAAATGTGGGACTTGTCAAACAGGTTGCCAAATAAATAAATCTTTGCGATTTGCAGTTTAAAAAAACTACTATCATCCCAGGACTAGATCTTATTTAAAATATATCCTTTTCTATTTTCATTGATGTAAATGCATTGGGAACAGTGTTCATATTTTCTGGTAGTAGGGACCCCATAGTTTGCCCCAGGTCTTTCTAATATAGATTTCATGTTCTGTTTATTTTTATATGTGAAGGTAGGCAAGGAGTTGAAAGGCTCAAAAAACTTGCACTCAGGATGGGTCCTGAATTGGCCACTCCGATGGAACCACCATGGAAAAAGACCAAGGTTTCCAGGCCTACTTTCTCTGCCACCGGACGTCCCGTCAGCTTCCAATATAGGGATTGAGGGACGTCTGACTGAACAGTCTACTTCGGCTCCTCTCGAGGAAGCCACTTCAGAAGTAACGGCCACTGTATCCACAGAGATAGCCCTGATGTCGATTCCTACTGATGTCGAGGGGGAACCAGATATCGTCGGATGACCGACTGGGATACCACTGTCTGAAACCTCTACTGTTTCCCAGGCTCCTGACCCCAGGCCTTTCCCAATTCCTACGCCTTTAAAAAGAAAACAAAAAGCAAAACACCAGACTCCACCTTCTGAAGGAGTCTCAGACTGGCAAACCGTTACCAGCTCTTTGATGCAGGCCTTCATGGCCCTTCAGCCCACAGCCACTGCCCCTTACACTCTTCAAGTGCTTAGTCCCAGGCCTGCTTCTGCCACCTCTCTCCCTTTGCCTACTGCCCAAGAAGGAGATGAAGAACAGGTACCCTACTACTCATCTTGAGATGAATCCGTCTCCTATTCCTCACAAATTGCCTCCCCTTTTGAATACTATTCCCCAGATGAATCCATAGACGGTGACTCTCCACCAGAGAACATCACCTTTTGGGGAGACTATAACAAAAGTGAAAGAATACTTTAAATGGGACACTTCCCAAATGACTGACACTCAAAGGAGGTACGTTGAACTCCTCCAAGTGGAATCTCCTTCGCCTTCAGCCATTCCACCATGTCATCCCTGCCGACCTTGATGCTTTCACCTCGGCATCAGAGAACCCAGAATCACAACCACAAGCCCCTAAGAGACCTGACAAAGTTCCACATGAACAGAAATTCCTAGTTGAACCACCCTTGGGGAGACCCTGCTGTAATTGCTGTATCCCCTGATAAGCATTCGAGACTGATCCTGATAAGCATTCTAGACTGATCCCTTCAGCATCTCTTCTGCCCACTGATAAGGATAGCAAAAGCATGGACAGGATAGGAAAAAGGTTTACACCTCCTCCACCCTAGCCTTCAGAACTATCAACTATCAAACACACATGGGTGAATATGCTTTGGACCTAGTCTCACAAGCTTCTGCTCTCTTAGCATCCACCCCTAATTGTCCCACCAAATCTGAAATATCATCTAAATTATCCCTGGGTTTTTTGGGGGACCAGAAAAAGTCTCGAGTCAAAGCCTTTTCCATCTTGCCCTGGAGGGACAGATTCTATGCTTCCTAATCTCAGAAGGTCTTGCAGTATATGTGAGGGAAGAGGTGTAGTGGACTTTTTTGGGGAAAAGGAATGCCCCTTGGAAGGGGGTTTTCCTTCCAAGAAAGGAAATATCCATGTTGTATGATTGGCAGTACCCAGCGGTCTGATGTGATGGATTTCCAAATGGAGAAACAGTGGGAAAGGAGGGCTGTCAAGGGGAGTTGGGCAAGGCAGTTACTCATAATTGGGTCCACTTCTGCCTTGAAAAGGCTGTCTTTGACTGGGTTGTGAGGCAACTGGTCTGAAGGAGGTTTGCCTCCTGGTTCCTCTCCTATGCCTGGAAAAGGAAGGGTGGACCTTCTGACAAAGGTAGTCTTAGCCGGGCGATTCCTGTAGCATTTAAGGATGGGGGGATTTTGTGGTTGGCTTTTTGCTCTGAGCATGGTGTTCCGGACACAAGCAAGTGCTTGATGTCTTGAAGCTCTTTACTTTTTTCCTGCAGGTTTTTGAAAAGGCCTGCAAACTGTTTACCAAACAGGAGGTTGTGGTCTAATGGGGCATCAAGGATTTTGGACTTTAAACCCTCAGTCGGCCTGAATTCCAAAGTCTTGGGTCCTGCGTCGGCTGCCATCGCCCCTTCCCTGATGTCAGGTCGTCAGGGGTATAAAAGAAGCAGCCAACACCATTTTCTTCAGTTTTTCTTGTCCCAGATGTCAGGTGCCCCCAAAAAGGGTAGCCAAAATTGATATAGATATTCAGAAATACACCAATATAAATTTTACCCTAATCTAAAAGCAAATACACCACATAGGTAGTATAAGTCAGAGAAGGAAAGATGAGATCCAAAAGATAAAAGGGGGGAGGCGGGTGGGTAACCTGGAATGCAATAGTGAATACACTTGAACATCTACATTTATGGTAAGTGTACACAACTGTACTATGTTCTTCGTGTTTCACTGTTGCAGTCATTACATTTGGGTAGAGTCCCAAAGCTATGGTTGGGAGGCTGGAACTAGACAGCAGCAGGAGCGGCTTTGAGGCCCTGCAGAACTGCAGTGGCAAAGCCTGCCCTGGATTTAGAGTAGAGTGGCAGATAATGCTTTGTGAAGGTGTGCACTGAACTCCAAGTAGCCGCCTCTAAAATGTCTGTGGTTGGTACTTCCCTGAGAAAGGCTGCTGAGGTGGCTGCAGCTCTGGTGGAGTGCCATGGTGTAAGTAGCAGAAATGCAGTGGCCTAACCACTTAGAAATAGTCTGCTTTGAGATGGGCTTTCCTTGTGATCCTGCAGCATATGCCACTAGTAGTTGCTCTGTCTTCCTGCAAGCTTTGGTTCTGTCCAAGCAGAATCTAAGTTGTCTGTGCACATCTAAAGAATGCAGAATTCTCTCTCCCTTTTTCTGTGGATTTGGGTAAAAGGTTGGGAGATGGATGGCTTGGTTAAGAGCCACACTGGACACTACTTTAGGCATAAATGTTGGGTTTGTCCTTAGGGAGACCCTGTCTGGATGAAAAATGATGAAAGGTTCCACAGCCATGAGCGCCTGTAGCTCTGAAACTCATCTTGCAGAAGTAATTGCTAAGAGCAGAGCTGTTTTCCAACATAGAAACTTCATATTAGCAGTAGCAGCTGGCTCAAAAGGAAGCAGGGTGAGCTTTTCCAAGACATAGTTGAGGTCCCTTGGGAGCCTTAAATTTTTGGCTCCTCTGAGGTACTGCTTTAATAAAGGGTGAGAAAAAAGTGGTGGCTCTGTATTGTAATCCGATATGGCAGAGGCATGAATTATAATTGATGAAAAAGATAGGCCTTTGTCCTGCATCTCAGTGAAGTTTTGCAAAAGCTGAGGAATATTTGGTACCATCAGTTCCTTATGCCTGGTTCCAGGCACAGAATCTCTTCCATTTTCCAGCATAAGACTTTCTAGTACTAGGCCTTCTGGCTTCCAGAGTGACATCCATCACAGCTTTACTGAGAGGTGTTTTTTGTATGACTACATTATCCGTCATGCTGCCATGTTTAATATCCTAAGTTGGCTGTGCATGATCTGATTGTTTTGCTGGGACAGTATTTGAGGTAAGGTCCAAGCTGGGTATAGAGAAAAGTTTTTTAGTATTGGATACCAGTACTGGCGTAGCCACTCTGGGACAATCAGTATCATCTTTGGCTTCTCCTGTCTGACCTTTAGGAGCACCTTGGGGAGGAGAGGCAGTGGAGGAAAGGCATATACTGATAGGTTTTTCCAGCTGAAAGATAGGGCGTCCACTTTCCATGCTTGTCTGTGATAAGTCCTTGTGCAGAATCTTTTTAGTTGGTAATTGAGAGGGGAGGCAAATAGATCTATGTCCAGGCATCGCCATTTCCTTGTTATCATGCTGAAGACTTGTGGATCCAGCTTCCACTCATAGGGATCCATGAGGTTTCTGTTTAGTTCATCTGCCAGAGTATTTTCCTTTCCTGGCAGGAATTGTGCCTGCAGATGTACTCGGTAAGTTAAAGCTGTGTCCCACAAGGTCATGGTTAGTCTGCAAAGGAGGTAAGAATGTGTGCCCCCCTGCTTGTTTATATACCACATGACCGTGGTGTTGTCTGTCTTTATCAGTAGTTGTCCCGGATGAAGTAGGTCCTTGAAGGCTGTCAGGGCATTTTGAACACCTAGCATCTCTTTTTGATTGATATGTAGATGCATTTGGTTTGGGGTCCATGTGCCCTGAATGCATCTTCCTGCCATGTGGGCCCCCCAGGCATAATCTGATGCATCTGTTGTTAGTGTCTGCCTGGCTGGGGGTAATGTGAATGGCTGTCCCTTGTTTTGGTGACAAGCCCTTGCCCACCATCGAAACTCCTGTTGCAGGCAGGGAATGCGAGTAATCATAGTTTGGCCTACTTCATACAGGACAACTACTGATAAAGATAGACAACACCACGGTCATGTGGTACATAAACAGGGGGGCACACATTCTTACCCCCTTTGCAGACTAGCCATGACTTTGTAGGACACAGCATTAACTTACCAAGTACATTTGCAGGCACAATTCCTGCCAGGAAGGAAAAATACTCTGGCAGATGAACTAAGCAGAAACCTCATGGATCCCCACGAGTGGCACCTGGATCCACAAATCTTAAGCATGATAACAAGGAAATGGGGATGCCCGGACATAGATCTATTTGCCTCCCCTCACAACTACCAACTTAAAAGATTCTGCACAAGGATTTATCACAGACCAGCATGGAAAGTAGACACCCTATCTTTCAGCTGGAAAAACCTATCAGTGTATGCATTTCCACCTTTACATCTCCTCCCCAAGGTACTCCTAAAGGTCAGACAGGAGAAGCCAAGGATGATACTGATTGCCCCAGACTGGCCCCGCCAGTACTGGTATCCAATACTAAGGAGCTTGTCTCAATGCCCAGCGTGGACCTTACCTCAGATACCTCATCTACTGTCCCAGCAAAACAATCAGATCCTGCACAGCCAACTCAGGACTGTAAACCTGGCAGCATGGCGGCTAATGTAGTCGTACAAAATACACCTCTCAGTACAGCTGTGATGGATGTCATTTTGGAGGCCAGAAAGCCTAGTGCTAGAAAATCTTATGCTTGAAAATGGAAGAGATTCTGTGCTTGGAACCAGGCACAAGGAACTGGTACAGCTGTGACAAATATTCCTCAGATTTTGCAATACTTAACTGAGATGCTGGACAAAGGTCTATCTTTTTCATCTATTAAAATTCATGCCTCTGCCATTTCGGCTTATTACAATCTTTTCTCATCCCTTACTAAAACAGTATCTCAGAGGAGCCAAAATTTAAGGCCTGCAAGGAGATCACCAATGTCTGCATGGGACCTCAACTATGTCTAGGAAAAACTCACGCTGCCTCCTTTTGAGCCAGCTGCTACTGCTGATATAAAGTTTTTATCCTGGAAAACAGCGCTGCTCCTAGAAATAACTTCTGCAAGACAAGTTTCAGAGCTTCAGGCACTCATGGCTGTGGAACCTTTCATCATTTTTTATCCAGACAGGGTCTCTTTGAAGACAAACCCAACATTTATGCCCAAGGTGGTGTCCAGTGTGGCCCTTAATCAAACTATTCATCTGCTAACTTTTTATCCAAATCCACAGAACAAGGGGGAGAGAATTCTGCATTCTTTGGACATACACAGACAGCTTAAATTCTACTTGGACAGAACCAAAGTTTTCAGAAAGACGGAACAATTACTAGTGACATATGCTGCAGGATCACAATGAAAGGCTATCCCAAAGCAGACTATTTCAAAGTGGATAGGCCACTGCATTCATTTCTGCTACTTACACCATGGCAAGCCAGAGCCTAAGGGCATTAGGCCACATTCAGCCAGAGCTGCAGCCACTTCAGCAGCCTTTCTCAGGGGAGTACCAACCAAGGGCATTTTAGAGGCTGCTACTTTGAGTTCAGTGCACATCTTTACAAAAAACTATCACCTGCCACTCTACTCTAAATCCAGGGCAGGTTTTGCCACTGCAGTTCTGCAGGGTCTCATAGCCGCTACTAATGCTGTTTAGCACCAGCCTCCCATCCATAGCTTTGGGACTCTACCCAAATGTAATGACTGCAGCAGTGAAACATGAAGAACATAGTACAGTTGTGTACACCTACCGTAAATGTAGATGTTCGAGTGTATTCACTGTTGCAGTCCAGGTTACCCACCCGCCATCCCCCTTTTCTTCTCATGAAGCCTATCTTTCCTTCTCTGATTTATACAACCTATGCGGTGTATTTGTTTGTAGATGAAGGTAAAGTTTATATTGGTGCATGTATTTATATGTATATAAATGTTGGCTACCCTTTTAGGGGGCACCTGACATCTGGGGCAAGAAATACTAAAGAAAATGATGTCGGCCACATCTTTTATTCCCCTGATGACCTGATGTCAGGGAAGGGGCGACAGCAGCTGACGCAGGACCCAGGACTTTGGAATTCAGGCTGACTGAGGGCAACCTGCCAGCAGGATTACCCAAATGTAATGACTGCAACAGTGAATACACTCGAACATCTACATTTATGGTAAGTGTACACAACTGTACTTTTCCTTTCTTGGAAGGAAAAACCCCTTCCAAGGGGCATTCCTTTTCCCCAAAAAAGTCCAGTCCTCCTCTTCCCTCACGTATATACTGCAAGACCTTCTGAGATCAAAAAGCATAGAATCTGTCCCTCCAGGGCAGGAAGGAAAAGGCTTCTACTTAAGACTTTTTCTGGTCCCCAAAAAAGATGACCCTTGGAGACCAACGCTGGATTTATCCTTTCTTAATATTTTCCTAAAAGTTACATACTTCAAAATGTTATCCTTTCAAACCCTTCTTCCTTTATTGCCAGCCCAGGTCTTTATGGCCACACTAGACCTAAAGGAAGCATATCTCCATATTTCCATAAAACCCTCCAACAGAAAATTCTTATGTTTCACTGGGCCCTGCTCTAATTTTTAATTTACAGCCTTGCCCTTTAGCTTATCTACTGCACTCAGGGTATTTAAAAAATGCCCAGCCCCAGCCATAGCTTTCTGCAGAACCAAAGGTGTCCAGATCTACCCCTACCTAGAAGGCATCCTCATTATGGCATAAACAGAGGATACCCTCCAAAAACATCTGAGGTTCACCACTTCCCTACTTCATAACTTGGGTGTCACCCTCAACCTCCTAAAATCATCCTTAATCCCACTGCAGGACAAGATCTTTCTAGGCTGCAGGATCAGAACAGACCTGATGTGGGCTTTCCTATCCCAGGACAAAGTCCTGTCACTCTCCACTCACTTCCAAAGCCTGTTACAGGTTCATCAGATATCGGCAAGACAATTTCTGCAAATCCTGGGACTCATGGCAGCCACCATCCCATTTCTACCCCTAGCCAGAATGCACATGCGAAAGCTCCAGTGTTACCTGAAAAATGTGTGGTCACAACACCAACATTCCCTAGAGCAACAACTTACCCTCCTGCCCTGCCTCAAAGCAGAACTAAGGTGGTGGATCCATCAAATACTTCTGAATCCAGGCCTTCCACTACAACCACCCTCCCCAACCCAGCATATGCATACAGATGCATCATACCTAGGGTGGGGGGGTGCTACCATGAAAGGTTTCATGGTACAGGAGGCCTGGAATCCTACCCTCCAAAAGAAACATATTAATGTGAGGGAAATTTCTGCAGTTCGTCTAGCCCTGAAAGCCTTCCTATCCTTCAACCGAGCTCCCTTCAGATATTCACAGAACACCACAGTCATGTGGTATCTCAACAGAAAAGGATTGACCAAGGCCTAGCTCCTATGCCAGATAACACTACAAATTTGGGACCTCGCCTCCAGGCAACATGCATCCCCACTCAGGACAACAATCAAGTGGATATTCTCAGCAGGACAGCCTCTCTACAGCAATAGTGGATGTTGAACAGGGATACCTTCCTAGACGTTGTCCACCAGTTGGGTATACCTCGGGTAGATCTGTTTGCCTCTCCCCAAGACAGACAGTTGAAAAATTTCTGCACCAAAGACCACTCTCCCCATGCCTGGAGGGTAGATGCCTTCAGCATTCCATGGAAGGCGACAGTTTCTATATGCTTTCCCACCCTTCCTTCACATTCAAAAAGTCCTCCTGAAAATCAGGAAGGACAAACCAAATATCTTGCTGGTGACTCCCTACTGGCCAAGACAGCACTGGTTTCCCCTACTTTTCTCATTAGCCAAGGGCAAGCACCACAAGTTACCCATAAGGTGGATCTTCTCACACAACAAAAGGGAACTTTAGTTCATCCTCACCAGTGGATGTAACATTCTGGGTGATAACCTTCTAATTCCTTTCAGACACCACAACTCAGAGGACATGCTTTTAGTCCTGAGGGGAGGCCAGGAAATCCTACTTATCAAAATGTGAAAGATTCTCCCAATGGTGTCTCCATAAGGATAGGGACCCCTCCCTGGCAGACACCCCCCAGCCCTTACATATATGTGTGAACTAATTAAGGCTGGTCTTTTGTTCTCTTCAGTAAAGTCCATCTATCAGCAATTTCAGTCTGTCTGCTACTAGACCCCCCCTCCCTTTTACTATCCAGGCTAGATGTCAAACTATTTCTGAAAGGTGTCTTACACATCAGACCACCAAGAAACCCCATCTCACCCCCCTGGGATCTGAATTTCATTTTGGAAAAACTAACACCGACCCCATTTGAATCAGAATCAGCTACTGCTGCTATGCTCCAAATGTGTACATGGAAGACTATACTGCTGGTAGTCCCTACCTCATCTGGAAGAGTGTCAGAGTTACAAGCTATTATGGCCTGCTCTCCCTACACTACCATCCATAAGGATAGGGTGACCCTACGCACAAACTCTTCCTTCATGCCTTAAGTGGTCAACAAACTGTCCTTAAACCAATCCATTCACCTGCCCACCTTCTTTCCTTCTCCAACCAATGGCAGCGAGAGGATACTCCATTCCCCGGATGTGCACAGACAACAAAGATTCTACCTAGACAAAACTAAGCCCATCAGAAAATCTAACTGACTATTTGTATCCTTCCATCGTAGGTCCCTGGGCAAAGCAGTATCCAAACAATCCATTTCCTGTTGGATTAGGAAAACTGTTTCCTTCTGCTACTCCCACCATGGCAAGCACCTATCCCAAGGGGTAAGAGCACACTCTACCAAGGGCATGGGAAACTCCAAAGCCTTCCTCACAGGCCTGGACACAGCCTCCATCCTGGAAGCAGCCACCTAGTCCACAATTCACACCTTCACCAAACACTATAATTCGGGCCACGTCTCCACAGCCTGGGCAGGGTTTGCTAGAGCAATCCTGCAGGGTTTTGTGGAATCTGCTACATCTACCTCCACCCTTCCCTCTAGGCTGTGGTACTCTCCCACACTAAGAGTACTGCAACATTGGAAAAGGACATAGAATAGTTGTGTAAAATCTTAGTATAACCTTGGATGTTGGATGTCCTTCTCTTCCATGTTGCAGTATTCCTTCCCACCCACCTTATCTCCCTTTTCACTACTGACATAACTTTAGGGCACCCTGAAGCTCTACCCCAGATCAGGGGCAGACTAGCCAGCATATGACACTTTGCACCTCTGGCTGACATCTCTTGTTATTCTCTATGGGACTGTCTGACTGGGCATTTAAGTTCTGAGGTCTGTGTGTGCAGACGTCACATTTAAGGTTCCTGGTTTATCGCCCTACATGTGACGTCCCATGCACCTACAGCAGCCACGCTTAAGGTTTTGTATAGGAGCCGATGTTCTGGTCGCCTGAGGCGGGGAATCCCGTACTAAAAATACTGCAATGTGGAGGAGAAGGACATCTAAGGTTATGGTAAGATTTTACACAACTATTCTTTCTGGACATGTCTTGTCTTGTGGTATTTGTAAGGAAAGGCTTAATTCTGTAAAGTGAACTTAGTCTAATATGATTTTTTTGATGGCCTGTTCTAGATGATTGTCAAATTTTAGGTTACTATCAATAATGATGCCTAATAATTTTGTGTGGCTACAGCTGGTGTTAAGGTATTGTTGTATGAGTAAATTTGGAAAGTGGAAAGAGATAATGAAATTTAGTGGGGTGAAACAGCATAAGTTTGATTATTTAATTATTATTTAGTTAATAGCATGAAACATGTCCTCTCTGGTCCACTTAAATTACTTTTCAACTGGAGCCTACGGTCAGGTTTTGTGACCGAGGAATGGAAGATGGCTACAGTCATTCCCCTGTACAAAGGAGGTCCAATCACAGATCTAGATAACTGTAGGCTCATAAGTCTGACCATACTCCTGGAAGGCGGTGAATCCTGCCTTGTTGTTCTTCTACATTCTACATTTTGAGTGCTGTTGTGTATGCTGCTTCATAAGTCTGACCAGCCTGATGTAAGCCCATGGAAATAATTATCACAAACTTGATAACTGAGGACATAGGTAACCTGCAATCATTGGAACTATCACAGTTTGGCTTTGTTAAAATAAGGTCATGCTTATTAAACCTGCTATCCTTTTTGAGAGGATCACCAAAGCATTGGATGAATGCAAGACTATGTATGCAGCTTACCTTGACGTGACCTAGGCTTTTTCATACAATATTCCACTCAGGCATTATAGACAAGCTGACTAATTTGGGTATATTACCACAGAGTACCAATAAGTGTACTCACACCTCTTCTATCAGCAGATACACGTCCAATCTGAAAAGTGCAAGTAACAGGATGAAGAAAAATCCGCACAGAGATGCCCAAGAATTCCGCCACAAAAAAGTTGTAAAATTCCATTGTTTATTGATGTGAACGCTTCAGGTGGCAAAAACCACCTTAGCATCTGTAAAACTGACGACAATTTGACAAAAACTAACAAAAGAAGCTGATAAAAAATGTATTGGAATTATAACCACAACTGCAGATTGGATCGTGAATATCGGTTAAGCGCTTTCACCTGTATCCTATGGGCTTCTTCAGAACACCATAAAAGTAAAACGTCCGCCTTTAATAACCTTTTAGGTGCCAAATTTACAAATTCAAAAATTCCCACGAAACCGCAGCTTAAAGCAACCACCCCAAATATCTCATATCTGTTGCTCCTGCTGTTCAGTACACCAATGCAGTCTCACAATCATGTCAATCCACCTTTCATAAATACATGCAATAAAAATGTAAAAATAAATGTAAAATATATAAATTACAACTATATAAAACTACGTATATAAAATAATAATAAATTACAATGTAAGTTTATGCATATTTATACAGTATAAACATTTGGAACTGAATAACCTATCTACTTGTGCTAAACAATACCACTCTATTCAAATAAGATCAGATAAATGTACCTAGCCTAGATAGCAATCAATTCTACGCTTCCCTGGTCAATGAAAATTGTGTGAATAACTTTTAAATATAATGTATAAAGTATCAACCAAGTACATAATAAATTATAAATTAGCTTCAAAAATAGCTTTCAGGGATATACTATCATTAAGACCCGGGTATGTTGTGGCATCTGTGTATAACTGCCACCATGCCTCACGGTAATTCAATCATTTTTTATGATCCTTACCACTATGGTCATTTGTAATTGTTTCCGACAAGGTAAATTTAAACTGATGATTTTGGCCATTATGTTCGATATGTCTGTAAATTGCACTTTTTGAATCCCTTTTCTTTATATTATATGTATGCTCATAAATGTGTTCTTTGAAGCTTCTCTCCGTTTTCCCCACATAATAACTTGAACATTCCTGACATATGGCAATATACACAACCATCTTGGAGTTAAATTCCCCTTCACTAACCTTAGTCTTTGATCTAAGTATGTTATTTAACACTATCTCATTTCTATCAAGAATGTAACAACATTGTTTACATGACCCACATTTAGTGGTACATTGCTTACTATCCATCCTATAAATATTTTTCGACATCCTTCCTATTTCTAGATGTTTTTTGATGTTACCTCCCATCTTATACACTATTCCTGGCTCAACTCCTACTACTTCCCTAAGAGTTGCATCACTACTAATTAAATACCAAAAATTCTGTAAAATTTGTAAAACCCCGTCTGACATTGGACTGTACAACAATATAAATGATCTCTGGTGTTGTTCATTTACTTTCTTTATTGCCTGGGGCCTACCTACAATGCTTTGTGCTGAATTTGTTTCATTACCTAAACCTAATAAAGGTTTATAAATTGTTCCCCATAGCCCTATTACATAGCGAGCCACATTGTCTAACATATTTTGGGGGTACCCTCTTTCAGAAAACATTGAATGTATGTTGCCTATCTCTTCTACCAATGTATCTTACTTCGATGTCATCCTAAGGGCCCTTATACATTGGCCCTTATATATATATATATATATATATATATATATATATATATATATATATATATATATATATATATATATATATTGCTTTAATCTCTTTGGATGGTAACTTTCATAAGCCAGGTAGTCATTAGAGAAGGTTTGTTTTCTGTATATTCTTGACTGTAAAGTGTTTTCATGTTTATATACCAAGGTGTCCAAATATGCTAGACCTTCCTTATTATAAGATTAAGTGAATTTTAAAAAGTCACTACTCACATTCAGGAACTGAATAAACTCCAATAATTTGTCCTCATTAGAATTCCAATTCCATAATATATAGATAGCATCCAAAAATCTTACATAGTGGACAGTATGGGTGTAATAACTGCTAGGAAAGAGGACCTGTTCTTCCCAGTCTAGCATGACCAGGTTTGCAAAACTCCCCTGGTCTGCCTGAAATACTCCCCTTCATAGAAGATGAAGTTGTTATCAAGCACTATGTCCATCATTTCCATGATTAAACTGACCTTTTCCCAATATATATCAGCATGCTTCATAATGCTATTGCAAAAAGCCTCAAGACCCGCCTTTTTTGGAATACTAGAAAAAAGGTCAATGACATCAATAGTTACAAACAAATAACCGTCCGTCCATGTATGTGTGGGATAATTCCTCAAAAACTCCCACGAATCCTTGACTAAATGAGCAATATTGTTGTATATATGTTTCAATTTAGTATCAATATATCTTCCCATGGGGAAAGATTTAGAATTGCTTCCACAAATTATAGGCTGGAAGGGTGGATCTTGCAGTATTCCTTCCCACCCACCTTATCCCTCTTTTCACTTCTGACATAACTTTAGGGCACCCTGAAGCTCTACCCCAGATCAGGGGCAGACTAGCCAGCATATGACACTTTGCACCTCTGGCTGACATCTCTTGTTATTCTCTATGGGACTGTCTGACTGGGCATTTAAGTTCTGAGGTCTGTGTGTGCAGACGTCACATTTAAGGTTCCTGGTTTATCGCCCTACATGTGACGTCCCATGCACCTACAGCAGCCACGCTTAAGGTTTTGTATAGGAGCCGACGTTCTGGTCGCCTGAGGCGGGGAATCCTGTACTAAAAATACTGCAATGTGGAGGAGAAGGACATCTAAGGCTATGGTAAGATTTTACACAACTATTCTTTCTGGCTATGTCTTGTCTTGTGGTAGTTGTAAGGAAAGGCTTAATTCTGTAAAGAGAACTTAGTCTAATATGATTTTTTTGATGGCCTGTTCTAGGTGATCGTCAAATTTTAGGTTACTATCAATAATGATGCCTAATAATTTTGTGTGGCTACAGCTGGTGTTAAGGTATTGTTGTATGAGTAAATTTGGAAAGTGAAAAGAGATAATGAAATTTAGTGGGGTGAAACAGCATAAGTTTGATTATTTAATTATTATTTAGTTAATAGCATGAAACATGTCCTCTCTGGTCCACTTAAATTACTTTTCAACTGGAGCCTACGGTCAGGTTTTGTGACCGGGGAATGGAAGATGGCTACAGTCATTCCCCTGTACATAGGAGGTCCAATCACAGATCTAGATAACTGTAGGCTCATAAGTCTGACCAGCCTGATGTTAAGCCCATGGAAATAATTATCACAAACTTGATAACTGAGGACATAGGTAACCTGCAATCACTGGACCTATCACAGTTTGGCTTTGTTAAAGGAAGGTCATGCTTATTAAACCTGCTAGACTTTTTGAGAGGATCACCAAAGCATTGGATGAATGCAAGACTATGTATGCAGCTTACCTTGACGTGACCTAGGCTTTTTCATACAATATTCCACTCAGGCATTATAGACAAGCTGACTAATTTAGGTATATTTATTACCTGCTGGATACCCAACTGGTTCATTGATGGGACCCAGGAGGTCAAAATAGGTGAAGCCACTTCCATCAAGAGGCCAGTTACTACTGGAATAGGAATGCCCCAGAGCTCAGTACTGGACCTGCTATATTTTGCCATTTATTTTTCTGAAATGGAAGCAAATCCTGAATGTTTATGCCTAAGTTTGCAGATGATTGCAAGCTGAAGGTCATGTACTTTTCTGCAGACACTAGCATTCTTCAAGAAGGCCTATCTCTGACTAACATATGCTGCCAAAGCCATGATCTTAAACTCAGTGCTAAAAAGTGCATAAATCTTGGGAAGTCAACCATCCAGGCTAATTACCATGTTGATCATACGTCCCTAAGTCAACCCAGTGGTCAAGGATCTGGGTACACACGTAGACAGTAGCCTTATCTTCGACTACCACGTGGCCACAGTGGTGAGGAAATCCTTTCATGTAGTGCAACTTATAAGTAAGTGCATGGCATCTAGGTCCAAAGAGGTCATTATCCCACTGTCCGCCCTTATCAAACCGATCATAGAGTACAATGCTCTTTTTGGTATATACCTGACTAAGCATATGCAGCAACTAGAGCCACCTTAGAGGTTCCTTACAAAAAGAATGCAAGGCGTAACAAGCCTGCCTTATGCAGAGTACCTTAAAGCCCTTTCTCTCTACTCAGTGAAAAAATGTACACCAGTACCATTGCCTTAAGATATCTGAATTACTTGGTTCAATTTCTTACCAGAGCTCTGTTTTGAGACGCATTCAGGAGACCAACAATGCAACAACTCAATGAAACTGGTGAAAAGTATAAAATAGAGAAACTTAATGGCACAGCTGACAAAATAAGGGATGTTATGTGATCCTATCTCGCCTACATTCTGAATGATGGGTTCGGAGCCGATCCTCTATGCCAAAGATATTGGCTGAGCTTACTATATCCCAGGATGCACCACTACCAGTCCCCAGATCTCGGTCTCGAGCTGGCTGGGCTGAGTAGTTTTATTAACTAACTTTTCTGTCAGTTTTTGTTATTTTTGCTCACAAAAGCTGTTTTAACGGCTATCGCTAACTTTTGTGTAAATGATGATTGTAAAATTGTTGTGTGTGATTGGGTTGAGTTTGTTTTCGCCCCTCCATCCAGGGCCTTCCGGACTGTCAACCCTTAATACTTACAGGGTCTCTAGTGTTTCTATAGTTGGTTTAGAGTTCCCGTCCTTTTTACAGGAAGTGTTTGCAGTAAGCTTAGCTTTATCATCAGCAAGAGTTTGGTTGTTTACTTTCCTGTCAAAGTGAGTGTAACATCATGTCTCAAACCCCTAGGCCTTCGGGCTTTAAAAATGTTAATGTCTATCACAGACGATCATTCGCTCTGTGTATATTGTCTCGGGGCAAAGCACTTGCAGGAGTCGTGCAGTGTATGTCACGCTTTTTCCTCAAGGGTCCTCCAGGAGAGGAAAATAAATTGATTCTGGTTAGTTAAACCTTCCTTTGAAGAAGCCTTGGCATCCTCTCCTGCTCTGGCCAAAAGAAAAGGGCTTCGGTTCCGACCAGTCCGCCGGATCCGACTGCCAAGAACTTAGGCAGGCCTCTCCTTCCCAAAGACTTCGAGCCGAGGTTGAACTCGATGCCACCAGTATCGACTCCTCTGGCTTCGGAGCCGATGGCTGGGCAACCTTCGCCGGCCCGGCTGCCTCGGAGCCGACAAGGGTCGGCACCGATGGAATCTGCTGTGAGTATTCCCTCGGCGCCGATACTCATCGAGTCGCCTCGAGCCGGTCCCCAGCCCTTTGCCGATGGAGAGGCCTTCTACCCCGCTCTATTTCCTCTCGGTCTTCGAGGATGTCGGATTCTGATATAGACAGGGTGCTACAAAGACTGTTCCAGTCCCCAGTCTTCCAAAATTTGTTTCACCCAGCTGGTTTCGGAGCCGATGACCTTGGCCCACCCATTGCCATTCCTCCTCCGACTGCTTGGCCCGGAGCAGGTGCTGTTGGAGCCGGTGGAGATCTCAGGGTCGGCAACCCGGCCTTCGGGTCCGAGTTTGGTACGCTGGATCTTCGGCTGGACCCGGGGTGATGTTTCGGGACCTATGCGGACTTCCGTCGGCTATCACGGCTCGAGTCCGGACACTCCCAGGATTCTGGGGTCCCAGGGCCATGAGGAGTGCCTTGGCCAAGTCCTCTTCGCCATCTCTCCGGTTTACCAGCACCTTCCTGGGCGTGGAGACTGGGTCTTTGGCAGTTCCCTGTCCGTAGCCAGCGGAGCCCCGGCCTGAGGTTACCCCAGTGGGGTTCCTCCTCCTGAGGGTTCTTCGGAGTTGTCTTCAGAGGAACCCCCAAGGAAGAGATCGTGCAAGAGGAAGCACGTGACTATTACATCGGACACTGATATGGATGATGCAGAGGGGTCCCCAGTCGCCCTCGGATGATGTCTCATTTGCAGACATCTTAGAGATCCTCAAACAACGAGGCGGCTGGATATCCAAACCCCTCTGCTGACGAGTCAGTGCTCCTCAAGGCCTTTGGGGCTCAGCCCTCCGCCTCCTGGGTGTCTCCGCCCCGACGAGCTTCTGGATTTAGTTTGTCGAGGGTGGGAACATCCAGATACCGTGGAACCAGTCCCTTCTCGTCCAAATAAATTTTTATCTGCTCCCCGAGAAGGAGTTCCTTACTAAAGGCGTGGCTGTAGATGCCATGGTGGTGGCATCTGCTACACAACAGGACGTGGCAGAGGCTTCAACGTCCATCCTCCTAATAAGGAGTCTAGGAGTATGGATAGGGAAGCTGCTCCTGACTTCAGCGGCCTTTACCTTAAGGTCTCTGAATTATTTGGCACATTTTACCAGGCTTCAGAGGGATCTGGTCAAGGAGTTGTCAGATTCCCTCTCGGGTAACCTACCTGAGCAGCTAGCCCAGTCGGTTAGTTCTCAGTTGGCTATCCTTACGCCAATTTCTAACTCGTCCATGAGGCTAATTTCCTATGCGGGGAGAGCTGCAGGCACAGGCGACAAGCCTGGCTCTGTGTCAGTTTGGAGGCCTTCAAATCTTCCTTCGCCGACGCTCCCTTTGACGGGTCCTCATTGTTTGGACCCAAGGTGAAAGACACCCTTACCGCTGTGAGCAAGAGGGAAACGTTATCTGCCAGAGGTGCCATTCCACTCCCTTCGGCCTTACCCAAGGCTAAAGGAGGGGAAAATGTGGTTCCGCAAATCTCGCAAGTTTTTCTCCCAACAGCAGGAAGATTCCCCCCAGAGGCAGAGGGCAGGAAATTTTTCAGGAGACGCCGTCCCAGAGGCGGCAGAGGGCCCCGCAATTCTGGAGACCGAGTCCTTTCGTGGCTCTTCAGCCTCCCACACGCCATGAGGGATTGCCCGGCTGTGCTGCTCGAGCCAGTCGGGTGTCGTTGCCAAGCACCTAAAAGCCTGGGAGTCAATCACTCAGGACAGATGGGTGCGATCATTGCCGGAGGTTACACCATCCCATTCAAATACTCACCCCACCGCCCAAGAGAATCCCGGACCCACCACCCAGTCAAAGGGAAATAGCAGCCGCAGAAGCTTTAAAGCTGCTAGAAAAGGAGTCATCCAACCGGTCCCCACAGACCAGATCGGATCAGGAAATTACTCCAGATTCTTTTAGTGCCAAAAGACAGGGGACCTGAGACCAATATTGATCTCAGCAGACTGAACCAATCCGTCACGAAATCCAAATTCGAATGGTCACGTTACAATCCATTCTCCCGTTGTTGGAGAAGGATGTTTGGATGTGCTCCATAGACCTCAAGGACGCCTATTATCACATACCGATACATCAGGCGCCCAGAAGGTATCTGCGCTTCAGCCTGGGAGTCAGTCATTACCAATTTTGTGCTCTGCCCTTTGGTCTCACCACAGCCCCAGGGTGTTCACCAAGTGTTTGGCAGTAGTGACGGCTCACCTGAGAAGTCTTGGATTCCAAGTGTTTCCCTATCTCGACGACTGGCTCCTGACTGCCACCACCAGGCATCTACTAATGGACAATCTCAAAGCCACCATCTCCTGGGTGTTTCCTGGGGATTACATTCAATTGGTCAAAGTCTGTCTTGCTGCCCTCTCAACGCATAAAGTTTATAGGGGCAGAGATAGACTCAAGATTGATGCGTCTTCCTTCCTGCCGAAAGGATCCGAACTATACAGGGCCAAGTTCAAGCTTATATCTCGAGATCCAAAGCCCCAGCCAGCATGGTCCTACAGGTTTTAGGCTCAATGTCTGCCATGGTTCTTTAGTTCCTCTAGCAAGATTACACATGAGGATTCTTCAGTGGCTCTTGTCAACTCAATGGTCCTTTCAGGATCTTCCCTCAATCATCACATCATGATTACGGAAATATGCAAAGGGACCTTCGCTGGTGGCTTCAGACATCCAACTTGGATCAAGGAAAACCCTTTGTTCTCCCTCCAGTGGTTACCCTGACGACAGATGCCTCCCAGATAGGGTGGGGGGCATTGTCTGGGCAGGCTAGTTCAGGGCTCCTGGCTTCCAGACAAGCTCTTCTCCACATCAACGTGTTGGAGATGAGGGCTGTACTTCTATCCCTACAGGCCTTACACAAGTTTCTTCCTCAGGGCATCATCGCCATCCACACAGACAACATGTCGGTGGTCTGGTATCTGAACAAACAAGGAGGGACCAGATCTTTGCAGAGAGGCCATGAGAGTGTGGGAATGGGCTGTAGCTACCAACCGCTTCTTGGTAGCGACCCACATCCCGGAAAGTCAAATGTATTGGCGGACAAATTAAGCAGGACAATTCTCTCTCCTCACGAGTGGTCTCTAAACCACAGTAGCAGCCCAGGTTTTCAAGAGATGGGGACGTGCTGCGACCTATTTGCAACTCCACAAAACACCAAGTGCCAAAGGTTCTTCTCCTTGATCCCACATCAGGAAGTACCAGCCATGGATGCTCTAGCACAACCTTGGCCAACAGGGCTACTTTATGCCTTTCCTCCAATTCCACTTCTTCCCAAAGTTATTCAAAAGCTTCTCAACTGGGGACTTCAATGATTCTGATTGCCCCATACTGGCCTCGGCAGATATGGTTTCCTTACCTGAAGAAGCATGCAGTGGACGATCCGTGGACCTTAGACCTGATTCGGACTTGCTAATCCATCAGTCGGGACATTGGCATCAGTCCCTTCAATCTTTGAAATTGACAGCTTGGCTCCTCCACTTCCGACCTTAGTTAGAAGGCACACACTAGACCCGGAAGTTGTTCACATTTTATCTTCGCCCACAAACCCACCACTAACAAATTGTACCTTAGTAAGTGGAAGAGGTTTGCTATCTGGGCTCAACTCAAGGGCTTAGACCCTATCACTGCTCCTGTCCCAGAGGTTTTGAAATTCTTAACATCCCTGTTTAATCAGGATCTTCTGTCTCAACTATTAAAGTCCAACTAGCGGCTATCTCTAAATTCCACGAATCCACGGATCCTCCTTTGATGAGCAGCAGACTATGCAAAACGTTCATTAAAGGTGCGAGCCTATTAAGACCACCAGTTTTTCATCCTGCACCTCCGTGGGATCTTGATTTGGTGCTTCGCATTAACATCTCCCCTTCGAACCGCTGCTACATGCGAGTTAAAATATCTGTCTTGGAAAACGGCATTCTTAGTGGCTATTACTTCTGCAAGAAGAGTTTCAGAGCTTCAAGCCCTGTCTATTAAGCCACCGTACTTGATTTTCCACAAGGATAGAGTATCACTTAGGCCTAATCCATCCTTTGTCCCAAAGGTCTGTTCTAGTTTCTGTCTTCAACAATCTCTAGAGCTACCAGTTTTCTTTCCAAAATTCTCCAATGAAGCAGAATACACTCTCCATAAATTGGATGTTCACAGGCAATTACGCTTCTATTTAGACAGGACTCAGCAACTTCGTAAGTCAGACCAGTTGTTTGTGTCCTTCTCAGATAATAAATTGGGCCAAACCATCACAAAAGCTACTATCTCAAAATGGATCAGAGATTGCATAACTCAGGCCTATTCTTCTTCAATAAGCAACTTACAACATCTATCAAAGCTCATTCTACCAGAGCTATGGCTACTTCTATAGCCTTTCATTCCAAGCTCGCTATATCGAAATTTGTGCTGCGGCTACTTGGTCCAACCCGCACACTTTCATTTCCCACTACAAATTGGATGTGGCATCTAAAGGACGAGCATCATTTGGTTCCACGGTACTCAGGAGTGTTTTCCAGTGAGCCACCCAGGATTTAGGTGCTAGGGACGCTGTCCCATCATTCAGAATGTAGGCGAGATAGGATCACATAACATCTTTTAGTTATGTACTCACCATAACTTCAGATGTTTGGGATCCATCTCGCCTACATTCCTGATACCCACCCTCCTTCCCCTTGCCTTGCAGATCAGAAGAGATTGAACGGTTTTGAGTTCAACTGTTTTATCTTGTTTCATCTGACGATGTTATATAAGCAGGGTATGCGTGTGTGCATGTATGCGGACAAACTAGATCTGGGGGACTGGTAGTGGTGCATCCTGGGATATAGTAAGCTCAGCCAATAAGAGACTTCGCTCTTTGGCATAAGCGTGAGTCGGAGCCGAGGGATCGGCTCCGAACCCATCATTCAGAATGTAGGCGAGATGGATCCCAAACATCTGAAGTTATGGTGAGTACATAACTAAAAGTTTACACATTAGTGTGTGCATATGAGGCATTCATTCCAAACTGAGCAATGAACATTAACCTGATGATGTTAGTTGTCAATTATTGGATGCCACAGTTACCAAAGACTTGTATTCTGTTCAGACAGGAGATGATATTTGACTCTGAAAGGAAAGGCAAAAAAAAAAAAAAAAAAGTGAAAAAAAGTCGTCTAAAAAAATGCATCATGTTTAAATCCTTCATTTGAATTTGCAAATTTCCTACAAAATAAATTACATGAAAGGTACGCCAATCTAGCAGTGAAAAGGGAAATGTTCCCCAGCTACGTCAGGCTCAGGTAGAAAGGGAATTTCTTCCAAGTGACTGCAGGACGATATCCTTCAAGAATGCAACTGCAGTCCTTACATATGGGTTGTCCTGCCTCAGGCAGCCCTTAGGTCGGCCGGATTCCAAAGTCTGGGTCCGGCGTCAGCTGATATCGCCTCTTCCCCGACGTCAGAGCGGCTGGGGTATAACAGCATCAGTCGACGCCATATTCTTCAGTCTTTCTTGCCGCGCGGTGCCCGAAGCAGAAGCAGTTCGCAAGTGCCGGTCGGTCAGCTCCTGTGTTTTCAGTTACCGAAGTCATCAAAAAGCTAAGTACCCCGTTGGGGAACCTTTTCTTGCCTCAGCCGATGTCAGATAAAACTGCAAAAGTTAATAACTGTTCGTCTTGTGGTAAACAAATACCTCATAAGGACTTCCATTCTTACTGCCTTCCCTGCCTTGGCCCAGACCACGACGTCTCGGCCTGTGCTGCCTGTGCTTGCTTCAATAAGCGCACACTCAGGCACCGGGCAGAATTTGCTGAAGACTTTTTTGAGGAAAATTACTCCTATATCATGCCGTCGAAACAACCGACAACACATATTTCCAAAAAATGGAAGGACCGGGACCGACATTCTCAGCCCGTGACTTCCACTGACACCACGCCAAAACCTACCGCGAGTGCATCGGTCTCCTCGGAGGCGGTAATTCAACCGCTCCAGACCAACGACACCGCTTTACCGCACACTTCGGTCCCGGAGGCTTCCCTGGTGCCGGTTGTTGATTTTCCTCCTGAAACCGAAACCCAAGTTTTGCCTGGCACCATACCGGTGGACAAAGTTACTCCTGCAAGTGGGGCAGCTAGGCCTCCGGTGTTTATGTCCATCAAGGCCTACACACGTGCTAAGGCTGCCAGCCAGGCTAAGTCTCACCCTCCTAAATCTTTTTCTCAGGGTCCCACTTCTGATAAACAGATCATGACTTTAGCTGCAGATCTTATTTCATTAATCAGAGGCTCTCAGGCTCATCCAGACACAGGGGTTCTTGGCCGCCTGCAGACAAAAGGCCTAGGGTTGAGCAGACAGATACCTTTTCCTCAGATGAAGCCTCTGGCGACTCAGGTCATTCAGATTCCCAGGAAGAATCTTTCCAGGCCTACGAGGATTCTGATGCTGATGAATCTATTCCCTCTGCCTCTCCTCCTGAGGATATTTTTTTCGGGGAAATTCTCCTCTCCATGAGAGAGCATTTTCAGTGGCAGGGCCAGGATTTCTCTGACTCCAGGAAAAGGCTTCGTACTTTCCTTAAGTTACCCCAGCACAGGCCTTTAGCTATTCCACCAGTGTTAGATGTATTGGATGATGTGTTCTCAGACTCCAGTGCTTCTCCTGATTCTCTCCGTCCTGCTCCTGTCAAGCCAGACAGATATTGCAGGGTTCCTGAAATTCATAAACTTCTCTTTAAAGCCCACTCTGTTGACCTAGAAACTATTTCCCAGGGGCCCAAAGGAGTGGCCACTTCCACGGCCAAAAATCCTTTGCCCACAGACAGGGAATCTAGGTCCCTGGAGAGGTGGGGCAAAAAAGTTTATACCTCAACCACCCTTGCCATGAGGGTACTTAACTGTCTTTTTCATATGTTTCAGTATCAGGATTGCTTGATGGATGATTTGCAGAAAAAGTTAGCCTCTCCTGAGCCTTTAGATAGAAAGGCCTTGCAGGATTTGGTTCATAATACTCAACAGGTTAGCAATCATTTTCTTCAGTGTGGTTATGATGCATTGGAAGCTTCATGTAGGGCAGCTATGACGGGGGCTGTCATACGTAGACATGCTTGGTTGAAAGAACAGGCATTGCCAGATCATGTTAAAGTAAAGCTTCTAGATGCACCTCTGGAAAAACACAAGCTATTTGGTGCTAATGCTCAGGATGTGTTGAAATCAATTGAGGGAAAGGCTAAATCAGTACAAACAGTCAAAGATTTCCTCCAGGTTCAGCCACCAAGGTTCAGCAGGAATTGGCCTTCGAAGAATTGGTCCTTTCCAGACACTGACAAGTTCCAAAGAGGAAAAACGGGCGTGCTCGAGGTAGAGGGCAATACCGAGGCTCCTACAGGGGCCGCCAATGGCAACCGACTAATCAGAGAAGTGGCGCAGGGACTTCTACTGCTCCACAGGGACAATCACAATGACTTGACTTTGACACCGCCGACCAAGGCTCAAAGAGAAGCACCTTTAGGCGGGAAATTATCCTTATTTTCAAAAAATTGGCACGTTTTAACAAAGGACAAATGGATTTTGGACATAATAGACAAAGGTTACAGGTTCCACTTCTATACCTTACCAACAAGACAAGGCATGCCAAACCTGCCACAAAATCAAAGGGCAGAGGCACTCATACAGGTTTTAAAGCTGCTACAAATCAAAGCAATAGAAAAGGTTCCTCCTCAGGAACAAGGCCAAGGATTCTACTCAAGACTGTTCCTTGTTCCAAGAAAAGAAAAGCTATGGAGACCTATACTGGACTTGTCCGCTCTAAACACTTTTCTCATTGTGCCAAAATTCAAAATGCTGACGTTACAGCAACTTCTTCCCATGCTGGGCAAGGGGTCTTGGCTGGTTACTCTGGACCTCAAGGAGGCATACCTGCATGTCCTAATCAGACACAGCTGCAGAAGATACCTCAGATTTCTTGCAAGGTCAGAGCATTATCAATTCTCAGCATTGCCTTTTGGCTTATCTACTGCGCCCAGAGTATTCACGAAATGCCTGGCATCAGTAATTGCACACTGCAGACTCCAGGGGATACAAATATACCCTTACCTGGACGACTGACTTATACAAGCGGACAGCAAGCAAGCCTTGATAAGAAACTTGAACTATGTCATTCACTTACTACAGGCTTTGGGATACACAGTCAACATTCAAAAATCAAGACTACTGCCATCCCAACAAATAATTTTTCTAGGAGCCAAACTGGACACAAACTCACAAATGGCTTTCCTCACAGAAGAAAAACAAGAACAATTACCAGATTACTTCAAAAGCCTAGCAAAGCACACCCAGATGACTGCAAGGAAAATCCTGCAGGCCCTGGGTTTCATGGCATCTTGCATTCTTCTGATTCCACTGGCAAGACTACACATGAGAAAAATACAATGGTACCTAAAACGTGTATGGTCTCAACACAGCCACAACTTAGAAGCAATTATTCCACTCATTCCATGTCTACAAAAGGAATTTTTGTGGTGGGCACAAGCAAGCCAGCTAAACAAAGGCATGTCTTTCAACAAACCTCAAACAAGCCAAACCATTACAACAGACGCCTCAGATCATGGATGGGGGCGACATGGAGGGCAGATGCATTCAAGGGCAATGGGCACCCCGGGAAGTGCATCTACACATCAATCAAAAAGAGATGTTGGCAGTGTTTCATGCAATCGAGGCCTTCGGAAAATTTCTTCAGCAAGGTCAACTGCTAATAAAGACAGACAACACCACTGTTATGTGGTACATAAACAAACAGGGAGGCACTCATTCTTACCCCCCCTGCAGGCTAACAATGACTCTTTGGGAAAAGGCCCTGAAACTGAACATACAGTTGCAATCCCAGTTTGTTCCAGGCAAGGACAATGTTCTGGCGGACAGTCTAAGCAGAAACATCTTGGACCCACACGAATGGATGTTGCATTCAGACATTTTTTCACAAATAACTCGTGCATGGGGAGGCCGGACATAGACCTCTTTGCCTCACACCTCAATCATCATCTGAAGTTCTGCTTGAGGACACACCACCCTCAAGCCTGGAGAATGGATGCTCTCTCCTTCAGCTGGAGCTCTTAATCTATGCATTCCCACCTCTACCATTAATGACCAAGGTGTCACTGAAGATCAAAGCAGAACAACCGAAAGGCATTTTGATAGCTCCAGACTGGTCAAGACAGCACTGGTATCCATTACTAAGGAGCATAACTCGCACCAAGCCATGGCCCCTGCCTCAATGGCCTCTGCTTCTGACTCAGCACAATTACAGGACGTTTCATCCCAACCTGCAAACATTACAGCTGACAGCTTGGAGGGTTCCATGACTTCTCCCCATATCTCTCTCTCCAAGAAAGTTAAAGAGATCTTACTGGAAGCACGCACACCTTCCACCAGAAAAACTTACTCAGCCAAATGGAAGAGATTCAACATCTGGAATGCCAGCAAGGGTCAGGATGCATCAGTAATGAGCATCCCACAGATACTAGAATACTTGGCAGAAATGCTACATAATGGCCTTTCATATTCTTCCATAAAAATACACGCTTCAGCAATTTCAGCAAAATACAACAGTGATCCACCGGTGTTTTCACATCCTTTGCTAAGACAGTTTCTAAGAGGGATTAAGAATATCAAATCTCCCAGAAAACCACCAGTGCCTGCATGGGACCTCAACTTCGTGTTGGAAAAATTAACTCTCCCTCCTTTTGAGCCAGCAGCATCTTCAGAATTGCAATTCCTCTCCTGGAAAACAGTTTTCTTGTTGGCAATTACCTCAGCAAGAAGAGTCTCGGAGATACAGGCCCTCATGGCAGTACCTCCATTTCTCATTTTTCATCAGGACAGAGTTTCTTTAAGAACCAATCCTTCATTCATGCCAAAAGTGATATCCAGGGTGTCTCTAAATCAAGCAATTCACCTGCCTACCTTCTTTCCCAATCCTCAAAATAAAGGAGAAAAGCTGCTGCACACTTTGGACATACACAGACAATTGCGCTACTACTTGGACAGAACAAAAGCCAACAGGAAGTCTGACCAACTATTTGTAGCTTACGCTGCTGGAGTACAAGGAAAGGCAATTTCCAAACAAACAATTTCAAAATGGATTGGACACTGCATCAGATTCTGTTACTCTTTCCATGGAAAAGGTGTGCCAGCCAATATCAGGCCACACTCCACCAGAGCTATAGCCACCTCCACAGCCTTTCTAAGAGGGGTGGCTACAAAGGGCATTCTAGAAGCTGCTACATGGAGCTCCGTGCATACATTTTCCAAACACTACAACCTGCCTGTATATTCCAGATCCCGAGCAGGCTTTGCTTCGGCAGTCCTGCAGGGCATTTTAGCTACACCATCTTTATCTTAGATCCTACCACCCCCAGCTTGGCTATGGTATTCAACCCATATGTAAGGACTGCAGTTGCATTCTTGAAGGACATAGTACAGTTTTGTACCTACCATAAATGTAGATGTCCGATAGATGTCCTTTTAAACCTGGTGGACTTTTTCGAAACAGTCACCAAGGCCATTGATGAGGGAAACGCAGTCCACACAGCCTACCTCGACCTGGCAAAGGCTTTCGACACAATACCCCACTCAGGTATCATTGAAAAACTCATCAGCTTAAATGTAAACCGATATGTCACTAGATGGGTTGCAAATTGGCTAAGTGACAGAACCCACAGGGTCAGAGTTGCTGGCACCATGTCAGACTCAAAGCCTGTCACAAGTGGTGTCCCACAGGGCTCAGTCCTGGGCCCTCTCCTGTTCGGCATCTACTTTTCAGAAGTACAAGCAAACAGAGGAGGATTATGGCTGACAAAATTTGCAGATGACTGCAAACTGAGCGCCATAGTTGAGAACACATCTGACACAGATATCCTTCAGAAGGGTCTTATAGAAATGGAAAACTGGTGCCAGAACCATGGCCTAAAGTTAAATGCCAAAAAATGCATAGTCATACCCTTCGGGAAAAACAAGGTTACCCCTAGCTACCATATAGGCGGTAACCCACTAAGCACAGAAGAGGTTATCAGGGATCTGGGTACCCAGGTTGATGGTAACCTTTCATTTGATACTCACGTTGCCAAAGTAGTTAGGAAGACCTTCTACATTGCCCACCTAATCATGAAGGGATTCACATCTAGATCAAGGGAAGTCATCGTCCCCCTGTACTCATCACTCATCAGGCCAATGATTGAGTACAATGCCCCATTCTGAATGTATCTGACACGACACCTGCAGCAACTGGAAAGGCCACAAAAGTTCCTCACCAAAAGGATAAAAGGTCTCAAAAATATGTCCTATGCTGCCCGACTGAAGGAACTTCAGCTCTACTCAGTCACTTACCGTCTGCGCAGAGGTGACCTGTGCCTGACATACAAGGCCATGTCCAACCCAGAATTGATGAACATGCTTCACCTCAAAAAATATAGATCCCTCAGAACTACAAGGGCGGGAGACTTAAACCTCGACACGGTTATTAATAGGACGTGCTGGAGGGACAGATTCATCACCCAGAGACTCCCTATGCTGTGGAACAAAATCCCGGTACATGTGAGGCAGAGCACCTCGCTGGCTTTGTTCAAGAGAAATCTTGACCAATGGATGGGAGATCGCAGATATACCCCAGGGATTATCTCAGTGTCACTGCTTGACAGAGGCAAAGCAAAATAATGGGCATAGTATCCTCCAAACTAAAGGGGTGGCGAAAGCCACAAAACTCTGGCTAGGCTTATAAATGCCCTTAGGCAGATAGCTTAGTGTGAACCTATGAACCTATATGCAACTGCAGTCAGGTTTTCTCTCCCTCCTACCCCTCTGTAAATTATCCTTTTTGGGTCCACTCCCCTTAGGAAATCTGTTATGGTGTATCTGTTTATTACTGTTGTGCATGTCTGGAATTTTTTATCCAGTCTCTAATTTTAGCCTTCCTTGGAGGGCACCTGACATCTGGGGCAAGAAACACTGAAGAAGATGGTGTCAACTGATGCTTTTATACCCCAGCCGCTCTGATGTCGGGGAAGAGGCGACATCAGCCGACGCCGGACCCAGACTTTGGAATCCGGCCGACCGAAGGGCTGCCTGAGGCAGGACAACCCATATGTAAGGACTGCAGTTGCATATCTATCGGACATCAACATTTATGGTAGGTACAAAACTGTACTTTCTTTCCCCATTCCATTTGTAAGGCAGCTTCTACTACTATCTAGCCTCTTGGCAGGAAGTAAACCAGGACTAATAGATATTACAAGCAACATCTGAGTTCTCCAGAATTTCTACAGAAACCACATACTCATTCCTTTCTGCATATCCCATCACATTGGGTTACATGGGCTGTACTTTTGTTCGATGAGCTGTTACAGAAGGCATTACCTTTGGTATTTCCAGTTCAGACAGGTCCATCCCAGGCTGTTTCTTGTCACCAAAAGGGCATCAGTTTAAGAACAGTGCTTTGTAAGACTCAAGATGTCGCGGTGGTGCAGCGGTAGCGTTGTTGCCTCACAGCAAGAGGTTCTCCTGTTCGATTCTCGGCTGGAGTGCGGGGAGTGCCTTCTGTGTGTAGTCTGCATGTCCTCCCTGCGGTTGTGTGGACGTTCGAAAGACATGCGTAAATGGGCATGCCTTCGTTTAAGGTTGAACATCGAGCTGGCACCTCGGTGTTTGTGAAAGTCTACTACCAGTCATTAGCGGACCAGAGTTCCACTGTGGTGACCCCTAACCGGGCAGAGCCGAAAGACAACAACAACTTTGTAAGACTCCAGATTTGTGCAGGCAAAAAACCCAGAATGTTAAGACCAAAAACATTGCTGCTTTATATAGGGGTGGGAGGATCATGGATGTCAGCAGTAAACATAAAGGCTAATTGCTTACGTGTTCTGCTAAGACCAAGCCCACAGAAAGTCCTTCAGATTTCAAATGGCTGATAATCTTTTTCAGAGTTCTGCTCTGCCGTATGAGCTATCTACAGTACCCAGAGTGTTTAGCAAATGTTTAGCTCCTGTGCCTGTATATGTCAACAAGAAAAACATCACCGGTTTTCCGTATTCATGCAACTACTTTCTTTTAGCCAAGCCTTGGGAATTTAGTGCAGTGCGTCATTCCAACAGTTTCATTGATTTTGTCCTGGAAGAGCATAATAACTACAAGAAATTATCCCTGATCTTCAATCCTCTGTGATCGTTGTAGGGGTTGTGTTACTCTGTCCAGATTAAAGTTTTTTTTTTTTTCTTCCTCTAGAAGATAGCTGGGGATTCAGAATGTAATGGCAGAGCTTTCTCAGCAGCTGCACTTGAAACAAGATAATAGGGTATTAAGATGTATACTATGGCAAAGGGAGTCGTATGGTATTGGGAGTGGTTCACTAAACTGAGCACTGTTTCAGCAAGTGCTGATTCTGCAAAGCAAGCTTACTGAAAGCTACTTTCAACCATGATAGCACTTGTTCTTTACCACACTGTTGTATGGCCATGGAGTAGGTATATGTAAGTCTTGAGGGTGAAGGGTACACAGACACACACACACTTCAGTGTTCACAGAAAGTGGCTTTTCAGTAACATTTAGTCTGGTCCTATCTAGACACTTGAACTGCTGGATTTCTCATGTTTTGGCACGGCTTCCTTTGGTAACAGCTCTCAACTCTCCTTGCAAGCTCAAGCTTTTCCCATATGCCATGAACCCCTACTGCTGTGAGAAGTGCTACTTCTGTTTGACACCATTTGTGCTTTAACATCTCCTTGATTTTGTCTCAATAGTGTCCCCTCCATGATTTTGGTCAGATTTCTTGATTTATTATCTGTTTTCTTGTTTAGGCTGTTTGCCAGGACACTTTTGCCCAATTTCTTGTTTTTTTCTTGCACTTTACCACAAATTTCTACCCCTTACTCCCTCCCCATCCCTCATCTAAAAATATCTGTGCCATTCCTTCAGACAGTTTTTTGCTGTTTCTTGTTTCAGTGATCAGATTTTGCAGTGAAATTTATTGGGTTGTCTTTTTGGTAGCAGAGTTTAAATTTTGCTAGTTATACAGTATTTCCTTAGGTTTTTATACTAGGGTCTAGTTGTAAATGAATAATGATTGTTGGTTCACCTTTTTACAAGCTTGTGGAGATGTCTTTCTTTTTGAGAGTATTTGCTTAACTTGCTTTTTGGTAGTGCTCTCAGATAAGCAATGGATAAAGATACCAAGACCTCCAGGTTCAAAAAGTGCCAGCAATGTGGATATAAAATGCCTGCCAAAGTCCTACATAACATGTGCTCATTGTGTCTTTGCCTAGGACATTTAGATGCTGATCGCCCCCTGTGCAAGAACATTAGCTCTCTCAGTTTCGCACAGATGAAATAAATTAGTGTTAAATGGGCTTCTCAGGTTGAAGGCTGAGGTTTTGGAGAAAGATAGTGAGAGAAGCCAGGAAAAGGGCAAATAGTCCTGGACTGTTCACTTGGAAAAAAAAGAAAGGAAAAGAGAAGGCCAGATGCTTTGGAGGTTCCTATTTTGGAGAAGTTGTCTCCTGCAAAGGTTTCTAAGATATCTACGTCATCCATCCCCCACCCCAGACCTTGTACACTAGTGACTCCTCCTAGTTCTTCCTTCCCCCTCAGACTGGAGTCCTCGGGAACTGCTAACTGTTCCAAGAAGAGATGTATACAGCTTCTCCTTGGCGCATACACTTTCTCACTTGTCATCCCATCTGGCATCTTCTCACTTGTCATCCCATCTGGCATCGGTGACTTTTCATTCCTGCAGGTCCCCTCTGAGCCAGACTTAGCTGGCTTGGAAATGAATGATGATGGCATTCATGAAAGCTCAACTGCAGTGTGGCATAATTTCAGCTTTCTTTGTGTACGGGGCCTTTTAAAAAGAACCCATAACCTCTTTCAGTTCTGTTCCTTCTTCAATCCCTATTTCTTCTCTAGTGGTGTTGCAGCCAGTACCAATGACTTCAACATTAGAGGATACCTTTTCTTCAGTATCAGTATTTTTGGCATTGATGAAGAGATTGGCAGTGACTGTGTTGACACTGGTTCCCAATAGGACAGAGGGGCTCCGTGTTGAACACCTGGTGCCATCTCTGGCTCCTGCCTTGTTGATTTGTTGATGTCAACATGCTTGACATTTGAGCCCTATTGTGACTTGAGCTCTAGAGGCTTCTGCATGGACTGTTTCCATCATCATCCATCCATCAGTATTGGTGTTGATGTGATCAGCACAGACAGTTTTGAGTCTGAATACCTTGGTCCACAGGTTGAAGCAGAGGTGATCTAAGGTAATTTCTTCACCGGAGCAGGTACAGGCTAGATCAGTTCTGCAACTGGACACCATTGACTCTGAAGCTTTTAGACATATATCAGGACACATGACCTCATTGACAAAGTTTGCTGAGGTCTAGAGTGCCTTCCCCAGGAGAGCTCAGATGACTCGCCCCCCCCAAAAAAAAAAGCCATCCTAGGGAGAAGTGCTGCGAGAGAAAGTGCCTGGACACACTTTGAGTCTTTCTCCCCAGACACAGATCTTGATAAAAGGGAGGTGCCCCCCCCAAAAAAAAAAATAATGAGGAAAAGGGGATCTTGGCTGGTATACTCCCATCTCCCAAAATAAATGATTTTGCAGGAGGCTTATAGGTCTTCCCCCAGCAGCCTGAATAGTGCCTCCCCCAACAAGCTTGTTGATATGGTGTACTCCAAAGTGAGGAAAGAGCTGGTTGTAGTTGAGCACATCCCTGGAAAGCCAGGTAGTGCTGTGGGCTTCCAAAGATAGGCAGCACTAGAGCAAAAGAGAACTTGTAGATTCCATAGTGGTGTTGCCTGCGACTAAGCTTGAGGTCCCAGAGGATGCTCAGCCCATCCGTCCTCCTAATAAGGACTCACAGATCATGGATAGACACTGAAAGCAAGTATGTGCTTTCAATACCTTTTCAGTCCAGGCATTGAATTACTTTGCCCTTATGGTGCAATGTTAGAAAGATTTGGCTGAGAAGACAACAAATACTCTGAAACAGCTGCCCATGGGTGAACTGAGGACACATTTGGAAACCTAAGTGGCAACTCTTATGTCTCTTTAGTGGCCTTGTGCTTGATTCATACTGCAGTGCATGGAGTAGCTAGAGTGGTTGGCTTTGGTATTGCAATGTGCCAGCAGACCTAGCTATGCCTTAAAGATTATGTGAAATATTTCAAGGCAGCTTTCATCAGTGCCCCCTTTGATGGAACTTCATTGTGTGAGCAAAAGATTAAAGTTACACTATTGCAATGTCAGCAAGAGGGCAAAATTTTCACTGCTGTTGGAGTGATGTTTTCAGCCAGAAAGGCATATAAAGTATGGTTTTGCAAATCCAACAATCCCAACAGAGGCAATAGTATGACAGAGGAACCTCACAGTAGAGGGGACTTTGTTTCTGGGATGGTGGTTAGATGAAGAGGTGGTCTACACCAATAGGGATTGTGGGGATCCTGGAAGTATGAACTGTGAAGGGTTGCCAGAACTGCCCCCCCCCCCCCCCGATGCAGTCTGAGGATTTCTTTCCTTGCACCTGTCCACGTCTGCCAATAACACTGGACAAGTGGATAAGGAAAGTTATATCCAGAGGCTACTCAACAGCAATCATAACACTGCCCAAACATCTGCCTTCTTGAGCCATCCAAGAGGTCCTGCCAGACCAGACAGGGTCCCAGTTTTACTCACTTCTTCTTGATGCCCAAAAAGACCAGGACTTCAGAATGATTTTTTAGCCTTATTTGCATTAATCAGTATGTAAAGAAAGAGTACTTTCCAGATGGTCACTGTGCAGTCCACCCTGTCTTGTCTGCTGGCTGGAGACTGGATGAACTGTTTAGATCTTTAGGATTTCTACCTACACATCAAAATAGTCATCACAGAGATTCCTACGCTTTCGGATAGGAGATGGTCATTGCCAGTTCAGAGATCTGTCATTCAGGCTCATTACAACCCAGGTGTTCACCAAATGCATGGCTTCTGTTACAGCACACGTGATTACAAGGGGTAAGGATATTTCCTTACTGGATAGAGAAGCTCACAGCAACAGCACCCTCTATGGAAATGCTTCTCAAAGCAAGGTATTTGCTCCACCTTTTCCTGAATTTTGGGGATCATGGTCAGTATAACAAAATCCTAGCTGAAACCATCACATTGTAACATTTATCAGCTGCTACTTTGGTGCAGTCAATCAGAAGGCAAAATTACCACCAGATTGGATTTCTAAAATTGTTCATGCAGCCATGGATCTCTCAAACAATCAGTACACCAGCACAGTTTTATAGCATTCAAGGGTCTAGGACTGATGGCTGCGTCATTCAAGACCTGCTGTATGCAAGGCTGAAAATGAGGGTCTGGACACACAGAGCTTAATGGAATGAAGCAGCCCAGACCAAAACTCATACAATCTAACTTTAAAAAGCTTGCATCAAGCATTTGCTTTGGTGGACAAATCCACAAAATCATTAAACATTAACTCCCTTCGTCAGCCTACCCCCTCTACTACAGTAACTACAGGTGTGTCCTTCAAGTGTTGGGGACCATTATCTAGACCGGGCATTCCACAGTACATGGAACCTACAAGAGACCAAAACACACATCGGTGTTCTGGAGATGAGCATTCCTCTTAGTTTCACATGCATCATTGCAGTATCCATTCACTCTGACAATATGGTGGCTGTGGGATTGTACATAAACAAGAAAGGATGAACCGAATTTTACCCTCTGTGCAGAGAAGCTATAAGGGTTTGGGAAAGGGGTGTAGCATCACATTGCTTTATCGTAGTAACACACGTACTGCGGATAGATTGAGTAGACAGATCCTGCTTCCAAATGAATGATCTCCCAACAATGCGGTAGCTCTGAAAATATTCTTGAGGTGGGGAAGACCCTTTTGCAATCTTTCTGCTTAGTTATTCAACACCAGATCTGACAGGGTATTCTCCATTGCCCCACAAGAAGTACATTCCCCCCTGTTTGAAACCCATTTCTCCTGTATACATTTTCCTCATTTCCACTCATAGCCAGATTCCTCCAGAAATCAGCCAAAATATGCAGAGCAAAAGTCATTCTTATAGTCCCATTTTGGCCATGCCAGACTTGGACCCACCCTGCTGTAGTCTCAACTCAAGAGGACAACTCTTCTTCTTTTTCACAGTACCTTCATATTTTCACACACACCTGTCTAGGTAGCTTCACCTGGACATTCAATCACTTTACTTGCCCACATGGTTTCTCCACTTCCAGTGATGGACAGGGATCCATTACTTCATTCTAAAGTGGTCAATCTGATAAATGTTTCACAAAGACCTTCTACCAGGAAGAAAGGGAACTGGACATTTTTTTCTGCTTGGGCTACTCAGTAGAAAATTGACCTCTTTTCAGCGACAATATCCCAAGTATTTATCTCATCAGCTTGTATTAAAAAAAGGGGCTAGTTACTCTTCAGTAAAAATTCATCTAGCTGCTGAATCCTCCTTTCATCAAAGTTTCTCATCTTCCCTTGCTTCACTTGAAGTATGAAAATCTCTCCTTTTTCTTTTTCCTACATACCATCCTTGGTGTGCCCTGCTCCTTCTTGAGATTTCCATTTTGTACTGGAGAAACTTACTAAGTTCCCTTTTGAATCAACAAGCTCCGCAGATTATTAAATTCCTGTCCTGGAAGACATTTTGTTAGCCATTACTTCTGCAAAATGTGTATCAGAGCTTCACACTCTGTCTTCTAAATTTTCTTTCCTGATTTTTTCATCAGGCTAGAATAACACTGAGAACTAAACTGTTATGTCTGTAGTCACTCATGAATTTGAACAAAATCATCCATCTTCCAATATTCTTTCCAAATTATTCTAATAGAGATGAATACCACAGTTACGCTGCTTAGGTGTACACAGACAACTCAGATTTTATCTGTCTCCTTTTCGAATACTAAAAAAAAAAATCAAAAGATAACCGAAGTCAATTTATTTAAGAGTATATTAGATTCTACTACTTCATAGAATTCTTATAGTAACAGAGCCATGGCATGTAGACAAGAAAGCACACACCATCAGTGCTCAAGCTGTGTCCATGGTCTTCCTACAAAATGTACCATTTGAAGAGATTACTACTGCTACTACCTCACTTGACCCCTTGCATATCTTTGGCTTGGATATCCAGTCCAGAGTTCAGCCCTCTTTTGGAGCCACCATACTCAAAAGACTTATCATAGGCAGCCCTTGACAGTACCAGACTAAATACGTAAATTATGTACTTACCAGAACATTAGATTTAGCTGGTATCTGTCAGGACACTGAACCTAATCACCTAAATAAATTTCCTTCAAACTATCACCTCCTGAAGGTGCGTTAGGGACACCAGCGACTTAGTTTACACTCTATGGGTTCCCTTTGATGCATATCTTTCCTTATCACTAAGACTTATACACTTGTAAGCAATTATTACTCTAGCTGGACTTTCTAATGGTAACAGGGGCTTATGAGATAGGGAAGAAGCTTCAGCTTGCAAGGAGAGTAGCAGCAGAGGGAAAAGGAACCAGAGGTAAAAAGTGTACCAGCACCAGCATCTCAACAGATACCAGCTGAATTTTACATTCCGACAAGTATATAACTTCCAGTCTGATGTTGTTAATCTTCATTTATTCATTACTGTTCCATCCTCAGAACCGAGTCGGCTGTTATAACAAGCTCACACCAACCAAAAAACTCTCGAGCTAAGCTTACCCATAGTGCCCCTCTCTCTATCACCTCAGATCTCGTTTGTTGCATATACTATCAAGACGCGTCAGGCCGGCTCTCAAGCTGTCATTTAAAAATGTATACTACTTTAAAATTTTTCTTCGTTTACCTTGTGAAATTTCTAATTTGTTGCTAGTCATTTAGTTTGCTACCTTTGCTTACCTGTTTGAGTGCTTCTCTTCTTATTGCTAACCAAGGTTTTGGTATTCTTCGTACCATTGCTGGTACAGGCCTTCCTTTACCTCTGAGGTGACTTTCAGTACCATTGCTGATATCCCCCCTCTCTTTTTTCTATTTCTTTGCTTCCTCGTTGGGTACTTCTTTTTTTAAATCATTGTTGGTAACAAAAAAAAAAAAACCTCCTCCTTTTTCTTGACTGTGTGTGTGTGTAATTTGCTGATTGCGTCAGACAAGTTTTTTGCTCTGCTATTGACGATGGCTGATAAGGACAACAGCCTTTAAGCAGGGTGATTAGTGTAGCAGGAAAATGCCAAATTCAGATAGTCATTTGTCCAGTGTTTACTGTTTCTGAGTACTGCACCTGAAAGGTCAACGCCCATGAGACGCAAGGGCTTTAGCGCCCATACCTTGATTGAAAGGAAAAATAAATTGATACTCAAAGGTCTCCTAAAACTCCTTTCTTGGAGGCTATATCTGAGATGGAGGGCTCAACTCCTCCTAAAAAGGAACCCAAAAAGAGAAGCCAGTCTGTACCTTCCTCTCCACATATCAGTGACTCAAAATCTGTTAAATCTATGGAACCGAAGTCAAAACTTCCTAAACTGACACCAGCAATCTTGGCACCAGGGCCTCAAATCCCTTCTATGGTGCTGTCCTCTGTACCAGGGCCTCAACCATCTACTACGGTACCGTCCTCAGCACCAATGCCAAAAGCACCTACTACGGGACCGATTGTGATTACAGAACCACCCAAAACTTCATCTTCTACCATAAAAACTTCTCCTACAATACAGATTCCCCTTTCGGTACCAAAAATAGTATTCCCAACTCCGGTCACTACCCCCCCTCCTATACAACTTACTGGTCCTTTGACCACGGTGTCGAAAGGTGAAATATTACCTCAGACCCAATACTCCCCATCAGCAGACCCCTTTTTTGGACAACAGTGCAGTCCTTTTCTAGTACACCCTGATTCTCCATCGGGGATGTCGACCCGCTCCTCCAGGAGCCTTTCGGAATTCGACATGGTGAGACTAGTGGATCAGCTCCTGACGGCCAGAGGAATCCCAACTCCTTCCAAATTCTCCCTCACACCTGAAGCCGAGTAATTTTCTCCACAGACTCCGACATATATTCCTCCTTTGACCTCCTTGGAGGTATCGGATCCTCGACACCAACACCTATCCCTGTACCAGCTTTTCTGGTACCATTGGTAGACCTTACCATGGCTTTGGAGTCTACCGTATGGCTATTGACTCACTCTGAGCCCAGCCAACCTCGGGATCGAGACTGGTCTGTCGGCACCATGATCCCTAGTACAGCGCCATCTACTACAGTTCTGGTTGTCTTGGCGGCACCGAGTGCTCTCGTGGCTCCTTCCCTGGGGGTGGGCTCGGAGCGGGGTGTGACCCTGGTCCCAGGCTCCCATCCCTCTTCGGGCGAGCCTGCTTTCCAGGTGATGGAGTGGGCACTTGCTTTTGCAGGCTCACAGCTGGTCCCTTTGGGGCCGGAGACCCATATATATGTCTGTCTTCTGAACCCCAGCTGACAGTCCACTACTCTGGGACTTTGAGCTTGGAAACTTCAAGATAACCTTCCATAAGGTACCCCCTCTTCAGAGTCCTCCTCAGATGTCCCCGCTGAGGAGGTACCACAGAAGAGATTGTGCAAAAGGAAGCACGTGGATTCCGCCAAGGAATCTCTTACTGAAGATACAGACTATGATGAGGGGGAAAGGTCCCCACGGTTGACCCCTGAGGATGCCTCCTTTGGAGACATGCTGGAAATTTTGAAGCAGCAGGGAGACTGGAAGTCCACCAACTCTTCTTCTGAGGAGTTTGTATTCTTTCAAACTTTCTGTGCTCTACCCTCTACTTCCTGGGTGAACCCGCCTGCAGGTGACCTAGTTCAGCTCATCGTGCAGCACGCTTGGAGGAATCCTGACACCGTTGAACCTATCCACTGGAGACCAGACAAAATTCTGTCTCCACCAGAGGACAACCCATAATGGTCAAATGGCCTACCAGTAGGATGCCATGGTGGTGGCAGCGGCCACTAAGAAGGAGTTCGCCGAGGAGAGCCCTATTGTCCATTCCCCAATCAGGGAGTCTCAGGCGATAGGTTAGGGAAGTGGGTGCATTCTTCATCGACCTTTGCCATTCGGTCCTTGAATTATTTGGCACATTTTACCTGGATCAGAGAGAACTAATCTCAGAACTCTGGGAACCTTAGCAGGAGCAGTTTCTGATGAGGTATGCAACAAAGTTGCATCACAGCCTGTCACCCTGGAGTCTGCATCTAACTTGTCCATGCAGTTGATTTCTCATACTACCGAAGGGGGGGCTGGAGCAGCGGGTGCAGGCATTGTCATGAGATGTCATGTTTGGATGCACCAATGTGATTTTGCGGACCCTTTTAAGTCTTCCTTTCTCAACACTCCCATGTAGGCCTCATCTCTTTTTGGCCCAAAGGTAAAAGACACTTTAGCTAGGTGTGAAAAGGACGGTAAGACCCTGTCTGCTGTGGGTGTGTATTTTTTCACCCCCCCCCCCAAAGATCCTACTGCAGGAATCAGATGAGTGGAAAGATGTGGTACAAGAAATCCCAGGGTCCTTTCCATGACACACATAGTGAGTTTACTCCCTGGGGCAGAGGGAGAAACTCATCTGGAAGATGCCCCTACAGAGGCAGAGGGGGTCCGTGTAGTCAGGGATCCAGCGACTCTTTCTCTGCACAGCCCTATCAGCGCTCCTGAAGATCAGCCCGATTGCTTACCTCTGGAAGCAGTCAGGGGTCGATTTTTTTTCTCTGCACCACCTTGCCTGGCAATCCATAACCACAGATTATTGGGTGCAGACAATAATTACCACAGGTTATCACATACCTTTTAGTTGTTACCCAAGGCCAGTAAGGCATACTCTCGATGTTCTACCCAGTCAAAGGGAAGCAGCAGCTCAAGAAACACAAAAGCCGCTTCTAAAAAAAAGTCATCCAAACAGTCCCACCAGACCACATAGGATCTGGATTTTACTCAACGTTCTTTTTAGTGCCAAAAAAGACAAGGGGACAGGAGGCCAATCAGCATCAGCATCCTAAACAAATTTGTCAGACAAACAAAATTCTGGATGGTCATGGTTCAGTCTGTCCCCTTGTTTCTAGAGAAAGATGATTGGATGTGCTCGATAGATCTTCAGGATGCATATTACCACATAAAAATGGACAAACTCCAGAAGATTCCTCCACTTCCGGCTGGGAGCCAATCACTATCCATTCCAAGTGCTGCCCTTTGGTCTCTGTATAGCCCCCAAAGTGTTCAAACGCATGGTAATGGTAACAGCTCACTTGAGACTGCAAGGATTCTGGGTGTTTCCGTATTTAGACGATTGGCTCCTTACCAAGCATCTACTGGTTACAGCCTTACATTACACCCTAAACCTAACAAAATCCTTGGGGATCTCAGTAAACGAAGAGAAATGCAAGTTGACTCCATCTCAAAATCTGGAATTCATAGGGGCAACTTTCAATACTCAGTCTTGCCTAGTCTCCCTCCCACTTCACAAGTTGGAAACACTAAGGTCTTAACTCCAGGTGATACTCTCTCAGGACAAAGTTTCAGCTCAGGTAGTCCTTCAATTACTAGGATCAGTGGCAGCATTGATTACAATAGTTCCTGTGGCAAGACTACATAATTTCTCCCAAGTCTTTTGAGTTTCTAATACCTTGACGGGAATGGACCCCATTCCTAAGTCAAAGTACGATTAAAGTTCATGAAATTAGTATTGTTTCACTCTTTGACGTTAGCCAAAAGTGCTTTTCAGAGCACCCGCAATGTGCCCAGTAATGACTCCTCCTGCAATTCGTACAGTGTTACATGAATTGGTAACATATCTAAGTATGATTGTAAATTCTTTTTTTATAAGACCAGTTGCTCCTACTACTATTGGAACTGTCTGGGTATCTTTCTTCCACATGGCTCTCATTTCTGTCTGCAGATCCAGGTATTTTATGACTTTGTGTCTCTCTGTACGCAAGACAATGTAGTCACTGGGTGTGGCGATTTCAGTGATCAGTGCTACTTTTGTCTTCTTTTCTTGGACCACTGTATCCGGTTTTCTAGCATCTGTATTTTGAACTGTTGGTATTGGGTGATCCCATGTGATATAAACTTCATTTTCTATGATTCTTTGTGGCTCATATTTCCAGTGTTTTTTAGCCACTTCGATACCATAATATTTGCACAGTCTCCAGTGTAACAGTCTTGCCACATTATTATGCCTTTCAGTGTACAGTCAGTCCCTCTGCCATTAGTGCATTGCAACCAGCAACAAGGTGTGTGACCGTTTCCAATTCAGCTTTACAAAACCTACATGTGTCTGTTTCTCCCACATGTTCAATGGACTTTGTAAACCAGCGTGTACGTAGCCCACTATCTTGGGCTGCCAATATTAACCTTTCATTTCTTGATGTGAATTCCTCTTTAACCATTCCTGTGTTCATTCTTGACCAACATGAGGCTCTTCCAGAAGTTTTCTATACTTGCAACTATATTTGTTTTCTCCACATTTCTTGCCTTCTCATCTGGTCCTTCACCTTATATTTTTTCTTTTTGTTTTTTTAGCACTTTCATTTGCTGCCTGATTTTTATCTACTTCTGGTATAATCTCCATTCCTGCTTGACGTCGATATGCTTCTGCTAAATTAAGCAGAGATGTCATCTTAGATTTATTCTTATGTTTCAAAACTTTCACATTTGGATCCTGTGAGGTCAGCAGATATGTGTGGAGTCCCATGATTGTAGATCTGTACATGTAATCAATTTCAAGGAGGCCCATCCCTCCTTTGGAGCGGGGAATATATAATCTTGGTATACACTGATTTTTATAAATCATTTGGTAAGCATGAAGCATCCTTCTTGTTTTAATATCCAATCTATCCAAAATTTTTGGGGCCAGTCAGTCACTCCAAAACTATAAGTTAGGGCAGGAAGAGCAAACTGATTTATGGTTTGGATCTTGTTCCTAGATGTCAATGCTGTTTTCAGGATTAATCTAAGTCTTCTAAAGTACTCCTTACTGAGCTTTATTCACATTTGTTCATGATTTATTGCCGGTCCATTATCAGTTCCCCAAGTATTTATACACTCCCTCTTGCTCAAGTTTTTTTATATCACATTCTTGTCCCAAACGTATGTTTTCCTGGTGCTGCAGTTTTCCTTTTTTTAAAGGTTGCTTTTGCACATTTATCAAGACCAAATGACGCGGTGGTACAGCAGTAGCATTGTTGTCTCACAGCAAGAGGTTCTCCTGTTCAGTTCTTGGCTGGAGTGCCTTCTGTGTGGAGTCTGCATGTCCTCCCCGCGGTCGAGTGGCCTCCGAAAGACATGCATGAATGGGCGCGCCTTCGCTGAAGGTTGGGCGTCGGGCTGGCAACTCGGCACCATAAAAATCTACTGCCAATCATTAGCAGACCGGAGCTCCGCTGTGGCGACCCCTAACCGGGAAAAGCCGAAAAGACAAACAACAACATCAAGATCCAAATGACATTCCAATATCGTCTGAAAAAGTTTTGACAACCTGCAGCTGTGCTTTCAGTTCCTCATCTGATGAGCTGTACTGTTTTAAATCATCGACAAAGAGGAGTTGAGAAGTCATTAGACTTAGTTGTTTTCGAGAAGCCAAATTGTAGCCATGGCTTAAGCTGTTAAGTAAACAACTTAGTGGATTAATGGCAAGG